>NW_010357578.1:0-779 GCF_000414095.1 Morus notabilis
CCAGCCCATCTCTATTTTGATGTATTAATTACAGGGAGAAAATATGTCAAGATTTGAGATGAATTAAAATTAATATATCAATAATTTACATAAGTTAATAAATAGGTTAAATTACTGTTTTCGTCCATAACTTGTCTGGTTATGAACCATAACTTGACAAGTTATTGTCCATAAATCACGATTTTTGTCTATAACTTGTCTGGCTATGAACCATAACTTGATAAATTTATCCATAATTTATCTGGTTATGAACCATAACTTGACAAGTTATGACTTATTAATTTCTATAACTAAAAGTTTGCTCATATACTTTCTTAAACTTTTCATATTGGCCTATTTTCTATTATTTTCGTTAATTATATTAATTTCTTATGGACCGTCTATTAAATTAAAGACAACATATATTATTTAGATTTTCATGACTATAATTGTTTAATTTCTTCTTCTCTACATTTGAGCTTGTGAAAAATTGTTCAAACTTCTAAGTACGAATTTTAAACTATTCAAAGCAATGATACATCATTGAGATCTAGGTTGATAGTGTTTCACTACAACCATTTACAAAAGAGCAGTAGAGCAGTGGAAGTCTCATCAACAACAAAGTAGGGAAAAAGTATTCTATACACTAAGAGAAATATGATATTTAACGACTGTTTTTAACTGTCGTTAAAAAAATTATCATCTAATCGAGAGTCGTTAAATGTCTGTAGCATATAACGATAGTTTTTAGTTGTCGTTAAAAATGACATTAGACGACGGTTTTTTTACTGAACTGTCTT
>NW_010357579.1:0-766 GCF_000414095.1 Morus notabilis
ATAATAAAAAAAAGTGAAACATTATAGGGTGAATGAATCGTTATAGAGATGAATTGGGGAGATTCGCAGTAAGACCGGAGAACCCTAGTGAAGTTTCTTCCCACACGTCTAGTCCTCCCTCGACCCCAGCCTCATTAGCAGTTGCAAATTCGTTCGCAATGGCTCAAAATGAGGAGGTCCAGCAGAAGACGTTGAACAATTATCTCCGCCCTATGCGTATGGCCACACCATCATGCATAATGTTTCCCCCAAATGTGCCGAATTTGGATTTCAAGCCAGGCATGATCCAACTCCTGCCGACCTTTCACGGGTTAGAGAGCGAGAATCCATACGTTCATATTAGGGAGTTTGAAGAAGTAGTGGCCACTTTTCACAACTGAGCTGAAGCCGTGGACTCTGTGCGATTGAAATTCTTTCCTTTCTCTTTGAAGGAAAAGGCTAAAAGCTGGTTGTATTCTCTGCGACCTAGGTCTATTGGAAGTTGGGAAGAAATGACGACATCATTTTTCAATAAGTATTTCCCTCACCATAAGACCAATGGTCTGAAGCGACAGATCTTGACCTTTACCCAAAAGGACAATGAAACTCTGTATCAAGTTTGGGAACGGTTCAAGGATCTGTTAAATCAGTGTCCCCACCATGGTCACGAGAGTTGGCACCTCGTCAGTTATTTCTATGAAGGACTCACGATTCGAGAGCACCAATTTGTGGAGATGGTGTGCAATGGTGAATTTCTCCAAAAGGATCCCGAGGAGGCTTTTGAGTA
>NW_010357580.1:0-2806 GCF_000414095.1 Morus notabilis
AAAAGTTGGTCTAAAAGATCAACTTTGTCAAGTGTATGTAACTTGCCTAATAAGCTGCCTATATATGGTGGCACCATTTCAAAGAATTTTTGTTGTTTCGGCTATATAAATGAAAATCGCGAGTACCCACGAGGATGTTGTCTTGTTTCCTTTATACTAAATAAAAAATAAAATAAAATAACAGAACATACTTTACATTCAAGGAAGGATATATCATATCATATATGTATACAAAGACCAAAAACAGCTACTATAGTTGGGACTTAAACGTACAGAAAAACATATGTACATACACGCATAACTAGATGTATAGTTTTGAACACGTTTATTTGTGTCATCAAGAGGCGCACGTGAGGCACGTGCAAGTAGGACCGCACTTGCAGGCGGCCTTGCCAACTTCAGGAGTGACGACGCCTAGACTACAAGTGCAGGGGTTGCAGCCACAGTGCTGTCCGCACGAGCACTTCATATGCTCATATCCACGGCTTCCACTACTTGTCGTTTCTCCTGTTGTGCACCAGTTTAGACATCACAAAAAACTACTCATCACTCCTACTTCTGGCAAATTATATTGCTATATCTGTGTGTCTATATATGTATGTATGTATGATCCACATGACTAATCAATCAGCTTCAAGAAAACCTAGAACGAAACAAAGAAATAGCTTATATAACTCAATCCGTTGAAGACATCAGAGTATCAATGATTTAGTACTTTTTCAGCTAATCTAATGAAGTGGCTTTTTTTTATGTAAATACTTTAAATTGTTGTTTGATTAAAAAGGAAATATCTCATAAAAATCAGTTAGAAATTAAAAGAGTAATTAATCTCTCTAACCTACAAGGTAAGCCACCAGGGCATGGTAAAGTACAGCCACACTTTTCGTCACAGCAGATCTTAATACCTGCAGCTCTATCAGCCATTTTCGGGCCGCTCTGCACTCTGATAAACGACTTCTATAAATATTCGGGAGAAAGAGATAAATAGGTTAAGATTTGAGATGAATTAAAATTAATAGGCCAATAGTTTACATAAGTTAAAAAATAGGCCAAATTACTGTTTTCGTCCATAACTTGTCTGGTTATGAACCATAACTTGACAAGTTATTATCCATAATTATCCATAACTTATCTAGTTATGAACCATAACTTGACAAGTTTATTTATAATTTATTTGATTATGAACCATAACTTAACAAATAATAGTCTATTAATTTTTATAACTAAAAATTAGCCTATATATTTTTCATATTGACCTATTTTTTACTATTTTCCTAAATATTGAGCAAAACAAAACGACTTCTATATATAGCGGCTCACGTGGTCGTCCATTTCTCATAATAGACTAATAAAGTGCTTCCAATTAGTGCTTGATTCTATTCTATTATTTATTTATTTATTTTTATTTTTATGGTAACTTCCAAATTTTAATAAGAGCTTCCTTTACAAATGGCACAACAGTGTCTAAGGAAATAAACAGGTGGTAGTTTAGTTATCACGGTGGCAATTTTTTTTCATGCTATCCTTTTCGGTAGCCACGTGTGAATTATGCAAATCTTTAATTCATGAAAAATAAATAAAAAAATTAAGTCGGTCTAAGAAAATTGTGAAAGTATTCGTCCAATTTTAGGTGGCGTTTGGTGAGTTCAAGCCCATTTGAAATAATTTGGATAGATGACAGGCACAATTTGGATGAGCGTTCAGGTGATAGCGTAGATTTATTTCAATAATTTTTTTCTTTCTATCATGAATAATAATGTGTCTTTCTACTAAGAAGACTACGAGTGGTAAAAAATATAAATAACTAAATTAAATTCTAATAAATTACTAATTACTAAATTTAATTTTAAATTTTAAAATAAAGAAAAATTTAAAATAAATAAATCAAAAATACAATAATCAAATCCATTTCATGAATAAAATGTGACCAATTAACCAACCAACAAAACTACTTGTTACAATAACATTTTGTTGTTGCATCGAAACATATAAATGTTGACTAATCTGACTAACATTGAACTTGGTAAAATGAAATGGTTGAATAATTGAAAAATGAGATTATTTATGAATACACATTGAATGTTAAGATTACGCATTGAATTTTTGTTAGTAAATCCATAATCAAAAAAGTGTTTGTGATTGTTCCAGAAGAAATGAAACAAAAGATACAAATCACACGTTAATTAGGAATATAAAGAGCTGATATAAATCAACTAATTTTTTAATTTCAGATCAACTAAGCTGTACTTATCCTTAGTAATAACTAATAAGACATCAATAATATCTAAACTTGAAAAGACTTATATACTATTAATAGGTTGGTGCAGTCTATCTTCTTTTACGAGTTCTTACAATTTCTATCTTCTTTTACGAGTAGATGTAAGAGTAAGTCATTTTCGTTCCATCAGTAGACCCCAAAATTTTAAAAGTAACGAAAGAAATGAGAGACGAGAACATGACAGTGTGCTGACAATCTGGATAACGATTCAAAATGCTTCGCACACAAAATTAATAAGTTTGAATTTATTATAAATAGATTTGAGTCGTAATTAATAAATATATCGTATTTAAATTGACATTTTTAACATGTTTAATAAATAAATTGTATTTAAATTAATATTTTTAACACGTTTAATAATAAGTCGTATTTGAGTTAATATTTTCTGACACGATTAATAAACGAATTGACACGAATACATCCACAAACACGATTTTCTTTTTTAAATCAGAAAAAACACGAAAACTTATAATGATTAATGCTTCAGATTCAATATTCTCGAATTATTCGTCTCCGTTTTCTTTCAAT
>NW_010357581.1:0-2208 GCF_000414095.1 Morus notabilis
ATATATATATTAACGAGGGAGAGAAGAAAAAACGTGGAGAGTAAATAAAAATTTCTCTCTTTTATAAAAGTGATTAAATTCATCCATACTGATTTAAAACAATTTTAAATTAATTTTAATATTAATTAATATATGTGTATTTAGAATTCTCAATTCTAAATTAATGATCATGACCCAATATGATATGTATACAATTCACATTAATCTTAGGGAGCCATTGAGAAGAACTATGGACATTATAATTTTAAGCTCCAATAATTTTGATAATTAATTAACACCTTAATTAATATATCAAAATTATTAATTCTAAATTACTCCACTATAAATTTAGAATTACACTCTTAAAATTATAAAATAATTATGTTCACAGAATTTGTGTTGTCTATTAATATAGTCACTACATACGAATTAATCCTTCATAAACAATTCATAATTAAAGCTATATATTTCCGTTGACCTCTTTAATTAGATCTTTCTCCATAAGTACCATTGATCCTCTAATGAATAATATATTTTATGATCCAATCATAAAATTGAGTGCTCTTATTATTCAAGCCCCGAATCAACACTTATGGAAACCGTCCATCTACTTCATTATGAAAGAATGGATTTCATCTTGTAAATTAATATTCTCGGCTATTTATTTTACTATGCTCCCAATATACCAAGACTTTGACACTATTCACATGTGTCATTACTCAATATGTCAAAGAACATAATATCATAAATATGAGTCTATTAATTACTCATAAGTAAGATTAATTCATATATGACCATCATTGATTAATATTGAATACTCTATTTAATAACAAAATTTATTAGAGATTCATAATTAATCACGTTTTGATCCTATGTAATCATATTACATAAAATGCTTTCATTCCAATAATCTCATTTTTAACAATCTAGGATAAGATTGTTTCATTCAAAATGTAATGAACCGCATTAGTAATTTTAAATTAAAAATCTCAACTTTAATTTATAATTATGGACAAGTTTAGATTATTTTACTTCAAATATTATCTTCTGCATATAAAACTTATATACAGTGTTTAAAGTTACATATAAAATAATCTAGAGATTTTGATATTTATAAAACATCACGTGCATGCAAAATAATATTAAAAAAAAATTTCTCATTTTATTGATAATCAATAAAATATTTACATCATATTTAATTTATGGGCATATATTCCAACAGTTATCTCTTTATTTCTACCTCTAGATTGGCGGTTATCCAGTGATGAGATTTGATAGATAATTGACAAATAAGAATGGTTTACCTTTTTGTACCCTATATTCTAGATTTATTGAGAAAGTATACTTTCTTCTTTTAATCTCATTAAATATATACATTTAGATTATATTTAGTACATAAATTCATACATTCAATTTTAATGTTAAAAATACTCAAAATAACCTTTAAAATGCCTAAATAAATTCTAAATTAAAAAAAAAACTTAGAAAAAAAAAACCCCCTAAAACCTGACCTAACACATCCCGCTCATTATTTGCCACACAAGGCTGAGCCACCCCCTTCCTCATAATTTAATTCCTGAGCTTAACCTCTATTTCCTTAGGTTTTCAGGCGCCATGGTGAAGGGGGAACACAAATCGAGGAAGCGGTCGGCGAGATTTCTCTATAAGGCATCCAACGCCTGCCGTGGTGGGACAATCTTTATGGGCGGCCATGGAACGACCTATGCGTGAAAACTCAGTAGCAGAACAGTTTGTCATTTGGGCATTATCTCTCACATCGACCTATTTTTACTGCAAATTAGCCAAGAACAGTACAATAATTCCATACGAAAGAAGCTTGGAAGTGGAATTTGGGTATTATGAGCTAGAAATTCCACAACAATAAGGGGGTAATTCAGAGAGGTTTTATTGGGTGAGAACTACACTGCGTTTTACTTTACACTGTAGAACATGGCTCGTTCTTTTCGTTAATTTGAGTTTATAATTTGAATTTTTTTACAGTAAAAAATTTTAAAAAACAGTTAAATTTAATTTTTTTGTTACAATAAAAAACTCTCACATAATATTACATCTCAACTCAAATTAAAAATTTAAATTAACAAACCGAACGGGCTCTATATATATTACATGGCAATATCTCTTTCTATCCGCCTTTTTGTCGCTCGTGTGTTAACTATTTAACACGTGTACTTTATTAATAAAATATATTATTATTTAAATAAAAAATAA
>NW_010357582.1:0-192 GCF_000414095.1 Morus notabilis
CCCCGTTACGACACCAACAATTGTCACCCTTCCCGGGGCGGTTGTAGAGTGTGAACAGAGCTTCAATCTAACGGCTGATGGGCCCCGTTTTGACACCAAACGTTGTCGCCATTCTAGTGGCGGTGGTACAGCGCGAAGAGAGCTTCGATATAACCTCTGATGGGCCGGCCCTGTTACGACACCAAAAGTTGT
>NW_010357582.1:372-512 GCF_000414095.1 Morus notabilis
GAAGAGAGCTTCGATCTAACGGCTGATGGGCCTCGTTTCAACACCAAAAGTTGTCACCATTCCAGTGGCGGTGGTTGGGCGCAAAGAGAGGCTCGATATAACGTCTGATGGGCCGGCCTCGTTACGACACCAAAGGTTGT
>NW_010357583.1:0-2057 GCF_000414095.1 Morus notabilis
TAACTTGACCCTTCTGAGTCCATTGGTGCGGTCAATTTCACACCATTTGAGCTGCATCAGTACCTATCGGGACCGGCAACGTCGGTAAAATCTGGCGACTCAAATCTCACATTTTCGGTCACGAAATCTTAAAATTGGTCGAGGGGTTTTCTTACCCGCTTCCTTCTGAGTGTTGTGACACCAAAGTCACGACGATCCAACGGTTAGATCATCGGAACCACTTCTTCCCTCCACGGACGACGGCAGTGGCTCCGTTTTCCGGCCAAACTGTGACGGTGACGGTGGCTGCTGGTCGGGATCTACTGGGCGTCGGCTTCTGAGTCGATTGGTGGGGGCGGTGACATCCACGACGGCCTGGAGAGAGAGAGAAATGACGGCGGCGGCAGCGGCGATTCCGACCACCACGGACGGCAGCACTCCGGCTAGAATCGAGCTCTGAAAATGGATGGGTTTTCTTCGTCTCGCTGCACTGAGTCTCTAGGGACTGAAATCATCTCAATCGGAGGTCGGATGGCGGAGATATCACGACGGGAAGAAATAGGTATTTTCAGAACTTCCGCCGGTGATTGCGGCTGATTCCGGTGGAGTTGGAGGTCGTGCCGCATGTCGTTGAACTCAACTCGTCGAGATCTTTCTATTGACACCGGCGCTGTCAAAAACGGAGGTCAAAGTCTCAACTTGAGTATTTGGCCATTGATGGTTTTGTGAGAGAACGTGAGAGAAGAGAGAGAGAGCGGGAATAAGAGAGAGAAAGTGAGAGTACCCTAATAATTTCACTATATAAAGTGTCTGATTAAGGCAAGATTACGTGCTTGATCTTATCCTCAAATATTTCTTCTAAACAGATTAAATTTATACTGATTAGAGGTAATTAATTTAGCTCACGTAATTTAATCTACTACTTACAGTCTAACATTAATTTTTGAATAATTAAATATTATTTTATATTCTTACTCGCGTAATATTTCGAACTGTTTCAAGTCTTAAAATTAATTCTAGACTGAACAAATTCTAAATTTAACTATTCTGCATTATATTCCGAGAATGACGTTGTTTATGACGGTGTTAATTCCCGAACTCACATTGTACCCTTCTATTATGGGTATTTATCTTGTGACTTTAACTTAGCTGTCTGACAATTAAGGATTTTCTTTTCTCTTAAAATGTCAGTGCGTTTTTTTATACGCTGCTAACATCGTACTGTGCTTGGAGATTCTTGAAATTAAAATTCTCAAACTATACTTGTACTGAAAATTATTCCGCCTTAAAGTACAGCGAGAATTTTATCGATCGAATTTACTTGATCGAAAACATGGACTTAACATGAAATCTGCTACAGAATTTAGGAATACAGATATTAATTCCATAAATCCTTCAGTCACAAATATAACATAATATTTTCTAGGAAAATCCTTGGCTTAAATACATAAATTGTATTATTTAAGGTATGAAATTTTCTCAGTCATTACAAAAATTAGACTGCAGGATAAAAGCAGAATTTTGCCTCCTTCCTATCTGCTATTTGTGCCTACCACAGGGAGAAATATCCCTGTGGTGGCCGGCCTTATGGGATAAGGGAGAGAGAGAACTTTGCTTCTAAAATCAATTAGAAGTGGGATATAATTATCATGCTTTATCTTGGAGATAAAATTTTGACTTTTTCTGCGAGTCTAACTACTACTCTATAAATAGAAAATTAAAGAATATTAGAGAACACAATTTGTACTCTCCCCAGTATAGTGTGGCCGGTTTTATAGAGTGAGGAAAAGAAAAAAATTTTCTCTCAAATTTCATATCGTGCATGTGTTGGTATTCGTGAAAAACTTAAATGTTTATTTACTAATCCTGTTTTGTTTTTAGTGTGCCCACACACACGTCTTCGTAGATTTAAAGAGTTGATGAGAAAGATTCGGGTATTCTAATATAGCTTGGAACGAGGAATGTTTGTGGTAAAAATACTCAAGTAATCGACCTAATCGTTCACTAGGTAAATAAATTAATTTAATTTATTTATTTATGCATAAATTAATGTAATCTGTAGAGTATTTCAAAGGTTT
>NW_010357584.1:0-392 GCF_000414095.1 Morus notabilis
TAAGTAATTTGTACTAATTACTTGCTGAAGCCTGTAAAACAGTTATTTTTAATTATATTTCCTTTGAGAAAAAGGATGTGAGGTTCCGGCTATTTTTTCGGGACTGAATGTCTTATTTTATTTACTTATTCATTTATGTATTCATTCGCATATTTGTTATAACGTTTATTTCAAATTATATCCTACTGGGCCTTTCGCTCACATTTTTCTGTTTTCAAATGTATTAAACCCCTCCCAGGAGACTCTAGGAGCGGTGCACAGTAGTTAGATATTGCTACGGAGCAGCTGAGTTGTGCTGTTGTTGGGATCAAGTGAGGATTGTGGTCATCCTCTGATACAAATGTAAGGAATTTGAGAAATTCTGTAAACTTATATAATATTTAGATTTACTA
>NW_010357584.1:615-3779 GCF_000414095.1 Morus notabilis
AATAATTAACGAGCTGCTAAATTTTAATTAAAGGACAACCATCAAAACAGAGAAGTGAGAAAGCAGATCTTCACCCGGTAGGGAGACCCTAGACTACAAAAGGTGCTGTTCATTAACATTATTTTTGGTTATTTATACTGTTCATGCATGAGGATATGCATCTGTCTTATTTTGATTAATGCTCTACAATGTTAGCCTCTCTTCTTGTAAACTGTTTATTTTAAAACAAATGTAGCACGAAGATGGCTTATAAGTTATAAAAGTTGTAGAAGAGACAAAATGATAAAACTAGACACGCAGATTTCAAAAAAAAAAAAAAAAAACACCAGATTGTGCTAGCCTTCTAGGGAGACGCTAGACTGCAAAGGGTGATGTTCACTAGCATTTTTTTTTAAGGTTATTTACAGTATTGGTGTTTTTCACTTAAGAGATTTAATTTTAGACATCAAATATACAGTTTTATCAAATATACAGTTTTAACACATCTTTTGATAAATTGTCTATTTATGATCAAAATGTAACATGAGGAAAGACAAATATCTTTTGGCTCGTAAGGGTTGTAAGAAAGACAAAATAGTAAAAAGATAAGTAGATTTCGAAAAAAAAAAACTAAAAATAAAAAGATATGTCTAATAAAACACATAGATTGTCACCAAGTCTACATTTATTTTTCTTTTCCTTTCAAAATAAACTTTTTTTTCTTGTTTGTTAACCTTTTTATTATATCTTTTTTAAAACTCGCACGAGCCATCTCCATGTTACATTTTCATCGAAAGTTGACTCTTTAATAATAAGGGGTCATCTTCATCCTATTTGAATACAAAATCTATTGGACGAAATCTTGCATACATTTTTATGATTGGTTAATTATATAAATATACCCTAGAATTTTAGTTTTTTTTTCTCAATTTATTCCCATGTTTTCTAAAAATTATAATGGTACCCTTTGAATTTGGAATATTTATTTTAATATCATCTCCTGGGTTGAAGAAATTAGGGTGGGAAGACAAAATTACTCCTAAATTAATAGTTTGTAAAAAGTATTTTAACATTTAAAAACCCAGAAAAACATATAATAGAACATAAAATTTCAAAAGCATAATCTCAAATTTGGAATTCTATGTTGTTTATTTTTATTTTTATTTTCATGAAGAAAAATATATTTTTCAACAGTTAATTCTGTTTAATTAAGGTTATATTTATCTTTTACACTTGTTATTTTGACCGAAAAAGTGATGGAGAGATGAAACCGAAGCAAGATTAAAAGGATATTTTAATAGTTTCCAAAAACAAAAGTATAAATAATGAAAAAAAAAAAAATTATTATCAGTCCCTGAATTCTTGTGTTATTAATATCAAGGTTTTAAAGAAAGGAGAGGTAGATGTTTCATTCATGGCAGACGCTGTTGAGATGGTGCGTTATATCATTCGTCTGTCTGTTCTTTCTATTCTTTGGATGATTTGATGTATGATGATTTGATCAAGTTGGCCAGAGTAAGAATTTAAAGCCCTGTTTTCCATGTGAAAGTTTTGCAGTTGAGAAGGGGGAGTTTAAATTATGGGCTACGAAGCAGCAATATGATCAAGTGATCGGTATCCATAGTCATGAAAAGAAAGATAGATGTGAACGTTTAGTTTATGAATTCAAAATCATGATTTAAAATTATTATCGATTTATGTGTATTTTTTATGAGAAAAAATACTATAACGAATCACGAACCATGATTCGAATCGGGGTACAAATCCCCCAACTAAACAACTTCTTGGTGTAAATAATATATTCCCAACCAAACACCCCTGCCACTAGTGGAGGCAGTGTTTGAATATTCTTGTCTTGTAAATATATTGTATGTTTGTTTATTTACATTTTTTGAGTTAAAGTGACTTGAATTCAGATCTTAATTTGAATTAATGTGTATTTGAGTATAGTTTGAGTTGAGACTTTAATTTGAGTTTGTATTTGGATGTGCACATTTTGAGTTATAGTTTAAATTGAGAATCTATTTGAGTTTGTATTTAAGTGTATCAAAACTTAAATTTATATTTAAATAGTATTTTAATAAAAACTCAATGGTGATGGAAAATTTTAATAAGGTATATGATAGGGTTTTATTCGTCTATTCGTTGTGAACGCATAAAAAATCATCTCAATCAAAATTAAAACGAAAAAGTTACGACGTTTTTAAGAATAGAAAAAATATTATTCATTAACTTGAGTTTGAGTTTAGTAACTTGAGTTAAAGAATTTTTGCCCCAAACTTAAATTAAAGCTCAAATTTTATAAAAGAATATGAACTTAAATAAAATTATAACTTAAGTTTAAATTTTTTTTTTAAATTTAGGTGTAAATATACAAACCGGTGTTTTGAATAATGGTTAAACATGGCACTACTTTTTTTTTTATTGTATTAGTGGGATTTAAAATTTATTCTTGTATTTCGCGCGCATCCAAACAAATTAGTGGTGCATTGATCGGTCAATTTGGACTTACGGACATAATTCTTTGAAATTTTTTTAAAAAGACTCCTTTAACTCGTTTGGTATAAGATAATCTTTAAAATAGAATGACAATCCCATGATTCATTTGATCCCAAAATAGGAGTATGTTTGGTAGGAAAGAAAAGTAGAAGGAATGAAGAATGTGGAGGAATTTTGGGAGGGAAAATGAAAATGTAAGTTGTTTGGTAGGAGAGAAAAGAGAAAGGAAGAGAAAATAGAGTGGAAAATAATACATGTTGGCCCCACCATTTTTTTTCTTTCCACAAGTGGGCAGAAAATGAGATGAAAAATAGAGACAACTCATTAAAGTGAGCAAAATTACTAAACTACCATTTTCTCTATCAACATCCAAGCAAAAAATTTAAGGGTATAAAAGTAATTTACGAGTAAGATTTTTTCTTTCCTCCCAATTTAACTTCCAATACCAAACAAGTGAAGGTAAGCTCATTTTCTTTCTATCTTCTCGTACCAAACAACATAAAAGAAAATTAATTTCCTTTCCATCATTGCTATTTTCTATCACTTCCATATTTTCTTTCTATCATATTTTCTTTCTTTCCCACCAAATATAGCATAAATAACACCCAACTTTATCACTTCCATATTTTCTTTCTATCATATTTTCTTTCTTTCCCACCAAATATAGCATAAATAACACCCAACTT
>NW_010357585.1:0-296 GCF_000414095.1 Morus notabilis
CAGCTCGTCCAGGAATTCTGTGCGCCTCTACTAATTTCTCTCCTCTTTTCTGGCTTATTGTACTATACTCTTCTTTTCCTTTATATACTCGGGCATGTTGAGGTGCCCTAGTGACAAGTGTAAGCATGAGAGTCATGATGGATGGTCCCCCCTCCTGGTGCTCTTACAGCTGTCCTGTCAGTGCTTGGACCACTACCAGCGCTAAAAGACAAACTGCGCCAGCTTGCTAATTTTTGGCTGCTCCTGCTTTTGCTGCGACTTTGCTGCAGCAATGCTATGGCATTGGGGGCATTTCA
>NW_010357585.1:612-851 GCF_000414095.1 Morus notabilis
TACGTTGTCCCCCGATATGGTGCCATGAAGCATCCGTTGTTAGCGTACCCTGAGTCGACGAGGTAAAATTTTCCTACACTTGTTCGTATATTAATTAATAAATAAGCGTGCGGATGAAGTATTTGAAATGTCAGTGTACATAGAAGAAATCATTGTAGGCTGACCTGGTGGCGGTGTCGGGAATCTTTTACGTGCGGATTCTAAAGCAGTAGCTAATACTCGCGCATCGTGTGCGGAAC
>NW_010357586.1:0-1002 GCF_000414095.1 Morus notabilis
TAATTCTCATTCACTACCGGTCTGAAGTAATCCCTCAAAGCCCTCTGTTCTTTGTTGTTGTTACCCTCTGCCATGACTCGGTTTCTATTCTGATGTTCCCTTCTTAGTCTCAAACTAGTTCTCTCAATTTCTGGGTCTAAAGGAACAATCTCCAAGCTGTGGACTCGGCGCATACACTGCAACCAAAAGAATAGATTAAAGAAATTAAATTAACAAAAGTTAAGTCAATAATATTAAATTAAAATCAATCTATTTCACAGCAATATTAGCTTAAATCCTAAATTACCAATCACCGGCAACGGCGCCAAAAACTTGTACGCGAAAATATTTTTGCCTAAAATTTAATGTGTGCTCGCAAGTGTACGAATCACGAAGTAATAATGATCCGAGGATCGAGTATCGTCCACTGGGATTGTTAATTAGGAAGAACTAAGTATCACTCTTTATCTAAATCGATTTTATCTAGACAATATGAAATTAACGGATTGAAACTAAATTAAACAACTAAACTAGACTAAAAAATGTAAACAACAGATGCGAAGGTGATTTGGATCGAAGGGATCTCTATATTTAAAATGGGCTAGAGGGGATTTGACTTCACCTAATTATGCTATATTTATCTAAATCCGTCACTTGTCGATGTGTTATATTCAATCCTAGATCATGGGTACTAAGATAATCTCACTCCCTCTCTCGAGGGCTAAGTGAAATAATATGCTAAATCGATTAAACTAATATCCTTATTAATTTTACCAATTATGCATTCATTAAGTTAAGTCCATATTCGATCTCCTAAGGTTATACTAGCATCCCGACTCAATATCTCCTTAGGTTGCGTCTCTTAGTTCTCAACATATAAAATTAACTCTCCTGAGCCTAATTTCATACATCTAGGGTCTCTAATCAAATGGGTAATTAAATTATAAATTAAGCACAAGTGACACGAAAGATTAGAATATAAAACATTCAACAAGCAAACAGACTTTCAAAATATAACTTTCA
>NW_010357587.1:0-342 GCF_000414095.1 Morus notabilis
GCGATCCATGAATGGCATGGGAACGGTGAAAACTTGTGGTGTCGTAACAGGGCCCACAATCCATCAGATCAAAGCACTCTTTGCCCTCGACAACCGCCACAAAACCGTAACAATTTTTTGTGTCGTAACGGGCCCTATTAGCGGTTTGATCGAAGCTCTCTTCACAATCTGCAATGGCCAAAGGAACGCTTAAAACTTTTGGTGTGTAACGGCGCCCATCAACCGATAGATCTAATCTCTGTTCGCGCTCTACAACTGTCATGGGAACGGCAACATCATTTGGTGTCGTAACGGGGCCCATCATCCGTCATATCGAAGCTCTCTTCGTGCTCTACAACTGCC
>NW_010357587.1:378-633 GCF_000414095.1 Morus notabilis
AGACATTATCGCGAACCCCTCTCCGCCCCCTCCCCCCGCCACTGGAATGGCGACAACGTTTGGTGTTGAAACGAGGCCCATCAACCGTTAGATAGAAGCTCTCTTCGCGCTCTACAACGGCCCCGGGATGGGCGACAAATTTTGGTGTCGTAACGGGCACCATCAGCCGTTAGGTCGAAGCTCTCTTCGCGATCTACAACTGGCACAGGAATGATGACAACTTTTTATGTCGTAACGGGTCCCATAATCCGTCAG
>NW_010357588.1:0-1024 GCF_000414095.1 Morus notabilis
CTGAACCTGAACCCTGAACCGTGAACCGTGAACCGTGAACCGTGAACCCCGAACCCCAAACCCCAAACCCAGAACCCCGAACCCCGAAGCCTGAACACCGAACCCCGAACCCCAAACCCCAAACCCCGAGCCCCGAGCGCTGAGCCCTGAACCCTGGACCCTGAACCCTAAACCCAGAACCCTGAACCCTGAGCCCTTAGCCCTGACCCCAGAACCTTGAACCCCGAACCTTAAACCCTAAACCCTAAACCCTAAACCCAAACACCAAACCCCAATCCCTAAACCCTGAACCTGAAACCCTAAACCCTAAACCCTAGACCCTAGACCCTAAACCCCAAACCCTAGACCCTAAACCCTAAACCCTAAACCCTAAACCCCAAACCCCAAACCCCAAACCCTAAACCCTAAACCCTAAACCCAAAACCCCAAACCCCAAACCCTTAAACCCAAACCCTAAACCCCAAAACCTAAACCCTATACCCTAAACCCTAGACCCGAAATCCTTGACCCTAAACCCTAGACCCTAAACCCTAAACACAAAACCCTCGACCCCAAACCCCAAATCCCAAACCCCAAACCAAAAACCCCGAACCCTAAACCCAAAACAATAAACCCTAAACCCCAAACCCCAAACCCTGAACCCTGATCCCCGAACCCCTAAACCTGAACCCTGAAACCTGAACCCTACACCCTGAACCCTGAGCCCTGAACCCTGAACCCTGAACCATGAACCCTAAACAGTGAACCCTGAACCCCGAACCGTGAACCCTGAACCCTGAACCCCGAATGTCGAACCCTGAACCGCGAACCCCAAACCCTAAACCCTCAACTCTGAACCCTGAACCCTGAGACCTTAGCCCAGAACCCTGAGCCCTGAACCCTGAGCCCTGAACCCTAAACCCTGAACCCTCAACCCTGAACCCTGAACCCTGAACCCTGACCCCGAAACCCGAACCCTAAACCCCGAACCCTGAACCCCAAACCCCGAACCCCAAACCCAGAACCCCGAACCCAAATCTCATAA
>NW_010357589.1:0-62519 GCF_000414095.1 Morus notabilis
TCGGAAAGGAAGAAGAGCATTCTGTTGTTGTTTTCAATCCAACGGTAGACAGGTTCCTTTGAGAAAATGAAAAGTCGGAAAAAGCTATTTACTTACCTAGGAAGTTCTTTTGACGTGGTACGTCCGTACACTCGCTGACCTTGACTTTGTATTGTTTAGAATTCTTTGCATTTTTGGGTTTTTATTTTAGCAGAAAATAGTTAATGGCCAGTTTAGTTTATCGGTTTAAGTGAGTAATTTTGATTTTTAATTAAAATTTCGTAAGAGAATTAATTAATGGGAATTGTTTTTTCAAATTTTTTATAAAAAAATATTATTATATAATCAGAATTATAAATGTAAACATTTAAATTAAACGAGTTTTAAATAGGTGATAACTTTTTCATTTCTTATTTTTTCTTAAAAAAAGAAAAAAAGAAAAATGCTCCTTGCACTCTTGAAATAGTAGAAGAAACTAGAAAATCATAAATCGAAAAACTAACATGGAAATTTTAACGTGTCACATAATGTGTGAGGCGGTATATAATTAGTTTGAGAATTGAGTATGCATCAATTATTTTGGGTTTTAGAATTCTAACAGTTTGGATTTATTATAGTATTTATTGGGTTTGGGAATTCTAAGATGTTGAATTTTTAGTATTTATTTTTGGAGTTTTGGAATTTAAAGGTTTTGGTATTGAATTCTAAGAACGTTTCTAATCTAATGCTATAATTAATGTGTGAATTATAAATTTAACATTTAAGTATAAAAAATAGTATCTAATTCGATGCTATTTGTTGTACTAAATTTCTTATATATTATATTTTGTGGTAAATTTTTTTTACCAAATATAACATATGAGAAATTTGACATTTGATTATTATTGGTTGAAATGTTTACTTTTTCTATATAATCAATACAACTTTTACGTTTTCTAATTATTTTTAAAATAAAAGTTTACTTTTACAAATTTTAAAGCTTAATAATCATAGAAAAAATTAGATTTAGCATTTCAAATAGCATTATGCATTGGAGTAAAAATGAAAATAGCATATTGTATCATAGTTTTTGATACTAAAATACAAAAATACAATTGGTATTAACATTTGCATTAGAAATTGTCTAAGGGTTTGGATTTATCATAGTACTAGTTCAATTCTACGTGCAATGTACGTCGGGAGTAATCCAAGTTAAATTTTAATTATTATGTTATTATTAAAAGTATATAAAATTTGAATATAAAATCTCAAAAAGGAAAAAATAAAAAAAAATGAAGTCTTGAAGGACAAAAAGGGGTAAAAAAGGAACTAAAATGAAGACATAAATAAATTTTAGGGCAAAAAGGACCAAATTGAAAAAATAATGTTTCATGGTGAAAATTACAAAAAAAAAGGTCAAAATGACCAAAATGAAAAAATAAATAAGTTTTAGGGCAAAAATAACCAAAAAAGAAAAAAGAAAAGTTTAAGGGAAAAAGTTTTTAAAAAAAAAAGTCAAAAGATGATTAGAATAATGAAATAAATAAGTTTTAAGGTAAAATAAATTAAAATAAAAAATCACATGACAAAAATAAAAAATAAAAAAGGTTTAAAGAAAAACTAAATTGAAGAAATAAATAAGAACCCAAACGAAAAAAAAGTTAAAATTAGAAAAGGATCAAAAAAGCACTAAAATGAAAAAATAAATAAATTTTAAGAAAAGATATAGACCTCGTTTAAGTTTTCAGTTTTAGATTTCTACAGTTAAAAACTCTCAGAAAATGTCGCATCTAACTTTTTCTACGACAGTTAAAAGCTCTCAGAAAATGTCACATCTCAACTCGAATCCGCGAAACGAAAGAGGCCATAAAGTGTTTGAGAGAAAATAAAAAAATAAAATAAAAAAGGACTAAAATGAATAAATAAATAAATTTTAATATAAAAACAAAAGAAAATAAAAAGAAGGATTTAAAAAAAAAGTTGGGATTTCGACCAAAATGTAGCCGTTTTGGTCGAAATCTCGGGTTTTCCGGAACAGGAAATGGCTTTGCCATTTCTATTATACTGATTTATTGGGATTGGTTTGAATTTTTTAGTATTTATTTTGGGAGTTTTGGAATTTTTGAGTCCTTTTTTTTTTTTTTTTTTTCAGTTTGAATGTTGAGTTATGAATATGAGTGGGTATAAAGCCTATAAATAGCCTTCGATCTTTTCTGGAATCAAGTGTTTTCTGAGTTGTTTATCCTAAACAAGGAGGTTTCTATTATTTTCTATTAGAGGTGTTAATCGGATCTGTAAATTGCAAAGATTTTCGGTTGAACATCTTCCGATTCCTGTAATCCCCAAATTCAAACGAATATACGTATATAAATTTCCATAGATAATGTATATATGGAGTTTAGTGTTTTTTTTTTTTTTTTAAATACATATGTATATCAATTTAGTTTTAAGTTTTTATTGTAGTTTAATTCATTACAAGCTTAGGACAATTGTATGCTTTTTTTTTTTTTAATTTGATCAGCTCAACTCTCATTTGAAAATTAAAACGACAGCGGGTCAAAGACCTCGTTCACCTCATATGTACTTTCTTTTAGAAGACAATTTTCTAGTATTCGAATGAATTTATAACTTATAAGAATAATGCAAAAATGGTGAAAAATAATAATTTTATATTTAAAGGCTCAAATCCGTGAATTCACGAAATTCGATCCATAAAATATGACGTCTTGGAATGAATTAGTTTGGGATTGGAGACTCACCCCAATTGGTTTCAGATCCATAAAACGGATTGAATTGCAGATTATCTACACTTCAAAACCACGCCACCTATCGTCATCCGAACTCGTATGACATCGATACGGCACATGTGCGCGAGCTAGATTTTGATATCAAAGGGGATTTTTTTTTATGAAAACGATTATGAATAAGAAATGAAATATTTGAGGAAAGTGATGGAGAAGAGGTAGGTGGACAAATTAACTTTGGACCAATTTTTGGCAAAAGCCATTGAGAAAAAGAAGTCTAGAATCAAAGTCTAGCACAACCACCATTAAAGAGTATTCTACAATGGTGATTGAGGATTCTTTACTTGCTTGGCCTATTTTCTATTTTTTTTTTCTTCATCACGATAGAACTTTCCTAAAAAGATTCATGTTTTAAGTGCTCAAGTACCCTTCCAATCAACAATTGACTTACCTGCTCCTGAAGATTATTATGGTCGATTGTGAGTTTTGTGTGTTCTTTAATTCAATGTGTTTTATTTTAAAAAATAATAATAATAATAATAGCCGCTGAAGTGAGTCTCACATCTATATTAAGTGAGATGTGGGGTTCATTTAGATTAATGTATAATCAAACTATAATTCTTAATTTTAATATTTGAAATTTAAATTTTTATAAGAAACAAACACCGTAGCATAATTAATTATTAGAGTTTGAATATATGAAATAAATGGGCCCGTAATATTTAGGTATCCATAACTTTATTTTTCAATAATCAACTGTATGGATGAGGTCACTTTGTAAGATCCACTTATGAGTTCATAATTACTCCTTACTGAGATTAATATCCTTAATACTATATAGTTAAAATGATATTAATTAATAGTAAGAGATAAAAATTAAATTAATTAATTTTCTCATGTCTCCTTTTAGTTGATTTGTCATGGATTTTATTTGTTTATTAAAATAAAAAACTTTTGGAGTTTAAAGGCTTTCTTATTAAGGTGTTTCTAGTTGAGTATGCTCAAAATCACATTAAACTACAAAAGAATGTAGAATAGATTATTCTTTTATACAAATCAAACGGTTTAAAACCATATCTCTAATTAACCTTTTTATGAAGTCCTCGTACAAATCTCTTTCTGATTTATATCTAATCTAAATCTAAATCTAATATAATCTAATCTAAACATAAATAAAAGAGTAAGAGAAGTTACTTCTTCTTTAATCATATGTCAACCTCTAATTTATTCCTTCATATTTTGTTCTTGTTTTTTTACTTTTCTTTGTTCTTTTCACTTTTGATATTTTGTTTCTTCTTCTTCTTCCTCCTCCTTTTCTGTATACAGTTAATTTATTCCTCCTTTTCTTTTTCACTTTTATTTATACAATTTATTTTTATTTTTTCTTCTTTTTTTTAATTTGTTCTTTTTTTCTAATATTCTTTCACAATTTATTTTTTTTACAAAATCTTTTTTTGAAATATTTTATTCTTTTCACTTTCTTTTAATTAAAATAATTCTTTTCAAATATCTCTTTATTAAGTTTTTTTTTTCAAAACTCTTATATAACTTTAATTCTTTTTGGATGTAATTTTTTGAGACATTTTTATCCTCTTACTATATGATCGAAATTATAAAGGTATTCTCTGTATGCATGGCACGTGTCTCAACTCTGCAATGAAAAGAAGCTAGAAACATTTCCATCTCTATTTTGCATGGGATGACGTTAAAAGCGAATAGTTCACGATGTGATGGAGGTAGTGGGAAGCATGCTCTGTAGAGCTAACGTTGTTTATTATTATTATTATTATTATTATTATTATTATTATTATTATTATTATTCAGGGAATGTATTATTATTATTTTTTATTTTTTAACAATAATTTTAAGGGACATTTTCCATCAGTAAAGTGCGGCTGTCTTGGGACGGTATGTACTATGTACCATGATTGGGAATGACATAATTAAAATGTGGGAAACAGTCAATGTGTATTAAAATAGGTTTAAGGGCGGAAATAATTCGTTAGAGCGGCTCAATACTTACGAATTTTAGAACCCGTTTAATTCGTTAATTTAAATTTTTAATTTAAATTGATGTGATTTTATGAGATTATTTTTAAAAATCTTTTACTATAATAAAATTTAAATTCTAAACTCGAATCGGTGAAATGAATAGAATTTTAATTCGTGAATCTCATCATGAACCCGTGAGATGACGCCACGTGGACAATAAGCACTACATATAAGAATAAAAAAAAAGTTTCCCTTATCATTAGCAAAAAAAAAAAAGTTTCCCTTATTTTCATTATTTTTCTTTAAAGTGTCTGCAATCACATATCTTCGGTTTCTCCATCTCACCCAGATTTTCCAAGTTTTTTTTTTTCAACTGCTACACCCTTCACACCCAACAATCATCAACTTTAACCAGATTTGCACCTTATTGTGTCATCTTAAAAAATCACACTTTTAATTTTCTCTATCTCTATTAGAGCAAAAACAAAAAAAAAAAGGAAACTCTCCATCTCTCCTCCTCCTTAAGATCTGTCGTGTGGTAAACTTGATTTAGGGGTTTCGATGTTGTTGCCATTTTATGTTTCTTTTTTTGAGTAAGATAACTTCCCTCAAAAGCTAAATTTTTTGCCAAAAAAAAAAAAAAAAAAAAAACAAACCACCGAAAAAATAAGGAGGGAAATAGCATAATTGGTAAAGTGATTAGTAAATTATAGCATATTTTTTAAAAATAATAAATTATAGCATAATTTTATATTTTAAGTAGTATTAAAAACTCAAAAATACTCCTAAATTTTTATTTCCACCTCATTTCTCCCCCCTAAATATCTATTTTTTTAAATGGTAAATTATAGCATATTTTTTAAAATATGTAGATTATAGTCATGTGCACTATGGCTGGGACCGGCAGCCGGTCATTTTTCAACGACCAATCACCATTTTTCGGTGATTATTTTTCAACGACCGTTTAACACTATATTTACCGGTAAATACCGTATTTACCATTTAATATCATATTTACTAAGAAATACCATATTTATCTGAAAAGCCAACCGTCGACACTGGTGACCGTTTAACGCTGCATTTACAAGTAAATATCGTATTTACTAATAAATACTATATTTATAAGTAAATATCATATTTACCCAAAAATTCAGCCACCGACTCTGGTGACCGTTTAACATTGTATTTACCAGTAAATACTGAATTTACTAGTAAATATCAGATGTATCTAAAAATTCAGGCACCGACTCTAGTGACCTTTTAACACTGTATTTATTGTAAATATCGTGTTTACTCATAAATCCGTAATTATTAGAAAATATCATATTTATCTAAAAAATCTGGCCACCAACTCCAGCGATCGTTTAACATTGTATTTACCGGTAAATACCGTATTTTATCCAAAAATTCAGGCACCGACACAGACACCATTTAACAATGTATTTACTTGTAAATACCGTATTTAGTAGTAAATACCGTAATTACTAGTAAATAATATATTTATCTGAAAATCTGACCACTAACTTCAGCAACCGTTTAACACTGTATTTACCGTTAAATACCGTATTTACTAGTAAATATCATATTTAACCGAAAATTTATCACCCACTCCAGCGATCGTTTCACACTGTATTTACTAATAAATATTGTATTTATTAGTACATATCATATTTATCTGAAAATCTGTTACTCACTCTGGTGACCGTTTAACACTGTATTTATCAGAATCTTGTTCGTGAGCACCAAGAATGAGGTGGCAACCATTAGCGTTATTGGAGTCCGCCGTTCGTGAGAACATCGTCTCCGTGAGATTAGCGTTGCAACGCCGGTGGGAGAGAACCGATAGATGGAGGGGAGAGAAGCAAGGAAATCGTGATCTCACTTTGCGATCTCCTATTTTTCGCCACAAATCAGCGACGACAGCAATGAGGGAAGAGAAAGAACTGGAGAATCATGATCTCTGATCTTTGGTGACAGTGACCGCAAGTTATCCTCAAAGAGAGAGACAAACAGAGAGAGATGTCTGGACGTGAAATCATGAAGGTGGGAGAGAGAGATTAAGAGAGAGAAGCATCAAAATATGAGTATATTTGTAAAACCATAAATTAAAAATCAAAATATGTTATAATTTATTAAATTTTAAAAAATATGCTATTTACTTAAAAATTATTTTCAGAAAATGTTATTTAGTGCATTTACCCACTTCAAAACTATATTCAGAAAATATTATTTAGTGCATTTACCAGAAAAAAAATTGAAAAAACAAAACGAAGAAATATATAAGCCATCCGTAGAGACAGGGAAGTTACTGAACTACTCGCCAAAGGAAGGGATATATACCCCAAAAGAGAACAAGTTTTTTTCACTTTCTTCTTTTTTTTTTTTCCCGGCAATGTCTTCCATCACAGTTCTCTAAGGAAGTTCTCTCACGACGTCCTGTTTTTTTGTTTTTTTGTTTTGTTTTTGTTTTTGTTTTTCCTCTGTTTTTGGTTGGGATAAAACCGTAAAAGCACCAGTCAATAAAGTCCACTTGCATTGCACGCGACTTTCGTTTTGTGATTCGTGAAATTCCAGTTGATGCTTTTCGTGAAGAACAACATTTCTCAATTCGTTAACATTAAAAAAATAAAAAAGAATGAATAGAACAATATACATGTATATATGTTGTTATCGAGTCCTGTGTCATTCATATTCATAATTTTAATTCTGTTACAATATTTTTTTTTATAAAAAATTTAAAATTTAAATGTTAAAATTAAAAATTATTAGTTTAAACGCATAAATTGAACGGACTTAAAAAAATTTACATATAATACTAAAGTAATATGCGTGTGACATGTGCGATTTTTTTTTTCTCTCATTGCCAGAATGTGATGTGCAATTGTGTATAAAAATTCATCATATGATTGATACCCTTGAACTTGTCATCCTTAGAAAATCAACCCTTGAACTAAAATTCTTGACAATTGACTCCTCGAATGTTGAATCTGTTACATAAAAAGTCTAATTATAAACGATATTAAATTTTTTATGGATGGTTATCTTTACGTGACAAGCACATGAATTTCCAAGTATGATAGGCCTTTTTAATCAAATTGGAAATTGGAAATTAATTAAAAAAAGACAAAAAAATAAAAAATAAAACAATCCATCATTGCCCCCACCCACTGTTGCACCCTCACCCTAGCAAGGTACCGGCGTCATCGTTGCACCCGCAACCCCGCCAAATGCTGCAGCTATCCTTTCCCTAGATACCGACACTGCGATTACCCATTCATGCCCAATCCTGATGTTGCAGTAGCCTAGTCCTCCTAATCAAATCTCAGCAATGTAACGTTTAGTTCATGAATTAAAATCATAATTCAAAATTATTCTTGATTTACGTGTATTTTTTATGAGAGAAAATACTGTAACGGATCACGAACCATAATTTATATCATGACACGAATACACCAACCAAACATTTTTGCTAAGTCTAGCACTTTCTGGGGTACCGGCCTAAAGGCTAAAACTCAATGTAAAAACTTGCCATTAATTAGAAAGTGGCTGTTGAAAAAGAAATTTAATCTTTTTTTCTTAGTCATTCTCTAATACGTTAATATACCGGTAGATTAAATTTTTTATTCTTTAAATTTATATAAAATAACATAAAAATTTAAAAATATGGGGATTTAATAATTAAAAAAACTTAATTTTTAAGTACGTACTAGATATTTTTTTTTTGGACACGTACATTCTAACTTTTGTTTTTTCTTACATCATAACTACGTAGTGAAAAAAACAAGTGAGAGGAAATAAACTGAAGGGATTTTAGAGAAGCATAGAGGACGTCTATGTTGAGGGGTGTGATAGGACCGTGGTAGGATGGCCACATTTGGAACCGACCACATCGACTATCGGCTTACATTTTTCTTCTTCTTATCATCCGCAACACGCAACGCTTGCTAAATTTTCACTCACTAAAAGGCCAGCATCTCTAATGTAATATTATAATTAATGTGTTAATTATAAATTTAATATTTAATTATAAAAATATTTTTTAATGTAATGTTATTTATTGTGTTAAATTTTTTATATATTATATTTTATGGTAAATTTCTCATTAAATATAACATATGAAAATTTTGACATTTAATTACTATCGGTTGAAATGTGTACTTTTTTCATGTAATGAATACAACTTTTATATTTTTTAATTATTTTAAAAATAAAAGTTTACTTTTAGAAAAAAAGTAGATTTATAATTTTAAATAGCATTATATTGATGCAAAAAAAAAAAAAAAAAACATATCATATCACATTTTTTAATGCTAAATATACAATTAGTATTAATATTTACATTTGAGATTGTCTAAGACCTCATTCTTTTTACTGGTTCGAGTTTTCAATTAGAGTTGAAAAGTGAATTTATGTGAGAAAAAATACTGTAGCACAAAAAGTTAAATTTTAATTTTTGTGAAAGAAAATACCGTAGTAAAAACTTGAGTTACGATTCGATCTAATGAAATGAACGAGTCCTAAAACATGTGGAAGCTCGAGCAATCTCGAGAAAAATTAGGTTGATGTCTAGCATATTTTCAAAGTTTCTTAAAAGAATGAGAGATTATGTTAACATGTAAAAATATGACAAGGACTTGACTCCTATAGGATAGACAAATACGAATTTCTAGTCACGTAAGGGCATTAGAAAGTTTGAATTTGGTATTATTCTCTGGGTGGAAAAGTCATATTATGGAGGAGTGTTGAGGAATCTTGTATTACCAACCCCAACACGGAAGCCAAATAATATATGTAGCGTGAAGCAGGCTCATGGTGGAGGAGATGGGTTCCGGTTTTTCACTACTTCCCTACTCTGATAAAGCCTGGATACATCAATATTTTAAACTATCTGCTGAAATCTGTGCTTCACAAATGGAACAAGAGAATAACATTACACTTATATCATAGCAATCCAATGGAAGATATCAACAGGATGTAAATTGAAAAGGAAAAGAGAATGTCTATTACTTCTCGATCATATTAGATACAAAGTTATTGGAAAAGGCTTGCTTGCTCTGAAACGTTTTAGTGAGTTCATTCACGTGAAAAAAAAAAAGTACCCAATTTCCATTTCAACTTTGAGGAATCAACTAAACGTCTATTTCCTTTGAACTTACACAGCTACCATTAGATCATAAATTCACAAACACCATACATTTCTTCACACAAGGCGGGGCAAACCAAGCAAACTTTATTTAAGAAATAATAGCACACCTCAGTTCTAGTTGAATCGCTACCAATTATCGATCACTGAAGCTTACAAGGGCTCAATCCCTTTTCACATCTTCCCTTCCCTGACCTCTCTGTTGGGAAATCGGACCCCAAACCACTAACCGTAAAGAAGCCCTATTTCCAATGGATCCTCCATACAATAGCAAACATTTTGTTTACATTAAAGGGCAAAGCAAACTGAGCCAACTTTGACAAACAAAACCAACGTAGCACACTTCAGTTATAGCTCCAAGCCTCTTAACATACATGTAAAGAAGTCTCATTTCCCATTAATTCTCTCAATTATTGTGATAAGACCTTGAGTCCCAAACTTCCCATCTCCATTAGCAACCATCCCAGAAAACAACTGCTTGCATAATGCAGCCCCGGGCAAAACTGCCACTTTCGCATCATCGCCTTCCTCAATCAAATCCACTCCCATTCCAAGATCCTTCACCATATACTCAGCAAACCCACCAGGCCTAAAGTCTCCATCAATCATCCTCTCACCAAACAACTCCATTACCATAGACCCTGCAGCCCCACCTCTCACCGCCTCCAAAAACTGCCGCTTATTTAGCCCGGCCCGCTCCGCGAACACCAATCCTTCGCTCAACCCGATCAAGTTCGCCCCCACGGTGATTTGATTCGCTATCTTGCAGCTCTGCCCGCAACCCGCTCCGCCAAAATAAGTAACCTTGCCCATGATCTCAAACAACGGCGACAGCCACTCAACAACGCCGCGATCACCACCCGCCAGTATCGCCAACTTCCCTTCTCTAGCTCCGATGTCGCCCCCAGACACGGGCGCGTCGACTGCCCAGCAGTTCTTCCCGCGCGCCGCCGTGAATATCTCTCGGGCTAGCGCAGGATGACTGCTGGTCATGTCGACGGTAGCGCAGTTCGGATTGAGACCCGAAAGAACGCCTTCGTTCTCTAGGACAATTTTTCGAACATCTGGTGGGTTTCCCAACATGGTGAAAGTAACGTCGCATGATCGGGCGAGTTCAAGCGGGGAATTGGAGAGTTTGGCTCCTTGGGATTGGAGGGAGTGGGATTTGGAAGGGTTGCGGGCGTAGACGGTGAGGGAGTAGCCGGCGGAGAGAAGGCGGGAGGCCATGGCGGCTCCCATTACGCCGATGCCGATCCACCCCACGCGGGTGTGGGCGGGAGTGATGGGGTTTGGGTACGGAGTTCCTGCCATTGGCGAGAGAGAGAGAGAGAGAGAGAGGACGATGGATCTAGTGATGGGGTTTGTACAGTTTAATTCTTAATTTAAATTTTTAATTTGGTGATTTTATATAAAAATTTTTAATTATAAAAAAATAAATATAATTATTTTTTAGAATTTTTTACTGTAATAAAACTTAAATTTTAAACTTAAATCGGTAAAATAAACGGAGTCTTACTATGTTTCTGTTTAAGTTGTTCCTTTAATTAGATGTGAAATATTTTATAAAAAAATGTGTAAATTAGATCAAAATCATAAACAATTAAAATTTTAAGATTATTAATGGAAATTCACTTTTATTTTTTATACTATTTTAGTCTTTAAACTTTAGATATTTAGATATTTTAAATTTTAATCCTTAATTTATATAGATTATGTTAAATATTTAACACATAATTAATGGAATGACCGAAAATGAAATAGAATTAAATTTTAAATACTAATTATGAGACATTTTAAAAATCAAGGACTAAAATGAAATTGAAAGTAAGGACTTTCTCTGATACTCTGACATACCGATAAGTGAGGTTTCTGTTTATTAAATCTATATAAAATCACTTAAAAGTATAAAAGTACTCAAATTTAACGATTAAAAAAAATATGATATATCAGTGAGCTAAATTTAGCAAAAAATTTTCTTTGAAAGTAAACTTAATAGAGCGTTTGTAGAGATTAACGCTTATTATTATTTTTATCTTTTGAGAAAATGCCTTCTGAGAAATATTGATGGTGATGGGAATTGACTTCCTTCATGAATATCGGTCTCTGAAAAGGAATAAAAAACACTGTAAGGAATTTCATTACTATCATTAATTCAATAAACGAGTTATCAATTATATTGTTCGTGTATAATCCTCTTTCTCTTAAACTTTTCTGTTTTAATTTCTTGTCGGTTTGCCTGTTATTGAATTAAAATTTCCATTTCCCTCGAGAAAACTGAATACAAATGCTTCCAAACGTATCCTTGAAGCTAACGTCATGTGCGGTAATAACTAAAGAATCAAACTATAGTAAATGGCGGAATAAACTAAAGAATCAAACTTTTCATGAGAAAACAAAAACCCCATAACGTATATTATCTTCATTAACAAATAACCATTTTTATTTTCTTGGGAAATCGTTCTTCATTCCACAAAGAAACAAAGGGATTTACTTACTAATTAGTAATTAGATCATAGGCGTTATATGATGATCAATACGAGCAGTTACAATATGTCAGCAATCCCGAGACAAACAGTAATAGTGGTGACGGATGCGAGTAAGAGTAATGCTAAAGGAGGAAGCATGGATGCTCTTTACTGGGCTCTCAGAAACGTGGTTCGTCCGAGGGACACAGTTCTAGTGTTGGGAGTTCTGCATGAGTTCTTCGCCCTTAATTCCAATTCTAAGAAGAATAATTCCTGCTTTCCTTTCAAATTCCTCATGGGCATTGGCATCTCCGGAATATGTAATTGTCTAATTATAATTTTTACATATAAATATTATTTATATTTATACGTTTGAAACAACTTTTTCCAGTCATGGTAGTATTGGTGAAGTCTGAGAGGTTAATTAGCTGAAGTGTAAAACTCAATATTTTTTTTTTCAAAACTTTACAAAAAAGTTTCTTGCACTAAAGTTATTAGAAAGCATATGTTTGGGCATGCTTGAATTTACTAAGCTAGCTCAGTACATGCATACATATTGAAGCGTAATACATATAGGGTTCTTTTTTATTTTTATTTTTTTTATGGGAAAACACTTGTAAGTTAGAGCAAGCGTATACAGTCTTCATGTGTATCTTTATTCTTATGATATAGCGTAACTCAATAAAATTATATATAGCCGTAATTTTGTATATTTATTTCAATTTAGTAATCAAAAAGTATACTCCTGTTGAACAAGAATTTAATTTGTAGCATCCCATATTTTAAAAAGATGAATATCTAAAAGCTAATTTAATGCAACGCTATAATTAATGTGTCAATAGTAAATTTAGTATTTGAGCGTAAAGAACACTATCCAATACAGTGTGATTTCTTGTGCCAAATATGTCATACTTACGACAAATTTGGCACGAGATATAACATATGACAAATTTAACATTTTATTGCTACTGGATGATATGTTTAATTTCTCATTTAAATTTTAATCGTGCAACTTTTACACTTACAAATTATTTTGAAATTAAAAGTTTACTTTTGCAACTTTAAAAGCTTAATGAAAGCTTAATGATTATAATAAAAAGTAGATTCTAACATTTGAAATAGCATTATGTATTGGAGTACAAATAAAAATAACATATCCTATCACACTTTTTGGTGCATTTACATTGGAGATAGTCTAATTATTTTCCTTTACTTTCCAACAATATGCAAAACATGTTACTAGTATTAGGTTTATAAGCAACGCCCTTTTTTAGATTTAATTAATACTTAGTTCTTAAATATTGAAAATAGTATTTTCCTGCACTATTGGATGAAATATTCTCCTCATATGAAAGTACATGATGTCACTGAACTTGAATCCCTTTGCATGAAAATGTCTTAGTTCTACCAATGAAGCAAATAAAAGTTACCGACAAAAAAAGATTTCGTACCTTTATCTGTGTATAATATTGTAGAGCATGAAAACTGCACGCCAAATGTTATCTTCACCATCATATTTGGATTGTTGGTCTTTCCATTTCTTTCTCAATTGCTTACTTTTTGGATCAATATGCTCAAAAAGGCTTATATTTGCAGGGGAAAGATTAGAGTTTGTGGGGGAAGTGAACCCGAGAGAGCTTGAGGAAGAATTTGAGGAAAAAAAAGTACAGTATCAGAGTAGCCTCCAACCATTTTACAGGCAATGCAAAAGGATTGAGGTTTGACAATTTTTTTTACATTTTCTGACAATGAACATACAAATCATGATGACAGTTCTAATATTATAGTACTTTGTTATTTTCAGGTAAAGTTGGATGTTAAACTTGCTGCAGGATTTTCTGCTGGGAAATTAACAGTAGAAGAAGCACAAAACTCGAACGCTCGATGGATTGTGTTAGACAGGTATTTTGCTCCTGAGTATCAATTATTTTGGTTTGTATTCTTTAAATGCTTCTAACAATAGCATTAATTGGATCCACTTAAAAATATAAACTTAACCAAGTTCGGTAGTAGTGAGGTTTAGGCGCACCAATTTGTTTACTGAGTCTTGAATAGCAAGTTAAACGATTTCTTGATTTCTAGTTAGTTTAAATTATATAGGACATGCATTATTAAATCAAATTCATCTGCTGAATAGATTCTAATTGCAAACCAATTACTAAGTCGTTTGTTATTGAAAAATTGGTAAATTCAAAGTTCTATGCCAGTGACATGATAAATTCTCATCTTCCTGAGGTTTATGGAGATCTTAAATGTAATTTTGTCTGCTTTTATTGCTTGCAGTCATTTCAAGAAAGACACAAGTTACATATTTGGACATGTAAGCTGCAGTGTTGGATTAATCAAGGGAAAAGATCTTGCTACCATAGTGGGCTCGAAAGGGAGTTCTAGGACAAATTTCCCAGTTGCTGATTTCGCTCTTGGTGAATATACAAATTATTATCAACGGAGAGAGTTATGTTCACCCTTAACACCTCCTCAAAGTCCTTGTTGGTATCCACTCTCCTGGAGAAATGATTTTCCAAGAGCGTTTTCTCGTGATGAGATTGAGGCGACGACAAATGGATTTTCTGATGAAAATGTTGTGAGAGACGATGATGACTTAAAGGTCTATCAAGGGTTGCTGCAAGAAACACCTGTTTTAGTCAAGTGTTTCAAGGAAAGTGACAAAAGATTTTGGTCAATGCTCAATATCCTCACTCAAATCCGTCACCGCAACATCATGAACCTTGTTGGATACTGCTGCACTGGCGATTCCCGGTTCTTGCTTCTTGACTACCCTTGTAAAGGTTCTGTCGCCATGAACCTGCAATGTAAGATTGACTACTTTTTCCTCGTATGAGTTCAAAATACCAATAGATTAGAAGATTAACATGTTTCGCTACCGCATGTAGTCATTTGAATGCTTGGATGTTGGTTGACCTTGCAGTCAATACTATCTAAGACCATACTATCTTTTATTCTTCTCTCCGTTTATTTTCAATTTCTCTTCTGTTTCCTTACTTTATGAGCTCCTTTTAAAATCACGCTCTGGTAAAATGTTGCGAGTCTTAGTGTTAATTCCCTTGTCACTGCATTCTCATGTTTATTTTTGTCAAACATATGACATTATACTGATCAGACTGAGGTTTGTGAGTTCTATAGGTGATGACTTTGCACAGAATCTGGGGTGGAAAGCTAGATGGCGTATTGCTCAAGAAATAGGAGGATGCCTCCGGTATCTTCACGAAGAGTGTGCGGATGGACCGATCTTTCACAACTCTGTCTGCTCATCTCATGTTGTCTTTTCTCATAGTCTCTCTGCAATGGTACCATATAAACTCGACTTTTGTGTTAACGCACATTATCCAAAATTTTCAACAACGCATATTGTGGATTGACATTTTCAAAAAAATCTATGCACCTCAAAATGTTTCTTTAAATGTTGTTCGGCGAGAATCATTACTTGACACAGACGAACTAGATAGCTTCTGTAAAAACCTCCTCAATTCTATTCCTAGGAACTGAACATTTGAATTTGACTGTGGTTGAAGCTTAGCGGCTTCACAACTGCTAAATGGCTCAAGGATGATGGCTCTTGCAAGGAAGATTGGTCGGCCGAGTAAGAAATCTTCCTAAAATTATTTTATCAATCTGGCACAAGCACTCTTTAATTTTTACTAGTTATGATGGAAGTGCTTGGTATACACTTTTACTAACACGTCCTAATGGCATGTGCGATCCTCCTTCTGCATAAATTGGTGTTTGTAGATGTATGAATCGAGAGAAAGAAGAGCACGTTCGTGTTGATGTGCACGGTTATGGTATGTTCCTTCTTGAGCTGGTTACTGGAAAAAGTGCCCTTCATTTTCAACAGCAAGGAGAAGGCCAGGCCTTGATAGATTGGGTAACAATAACATATCTCATCCAAACTAATATTGATTTCTCCAATGCATTTCAACACCAACTTCCTCTGACTAAACATTATGTACTATAGGAGGCAGTATTTCTTGAACAGTGTCCGGTCTTTTTTGTTTCTAAACTTTCAGAAAATTTCGTCTGTGTCACCTCACTATTGCTTTGACCGTTTTGCTCTTAGCTTCTTATTCTTTTTTATTTGGCCGTTTTGATCATTTCCGTCTAGGCTTCATTTCGTTGTTACTAATCAACACTCACTAGTATATAAGCCCCGTTCATTTCACTGATTCGAGTTTTGTTACAGTAAAAGCTCTCAGAAACAGTCACATCTAACTTTTTGGTTACAGTCTAAACTCTCACATAAAGTCATATCTCAATTTGATCTCAATTCAAATTAAAAACTCGAATCAGCAAACTAAACAGATAATAAAGTTTCATACTCCATTTGTGAAAAACCACGTTGAATAGTGTTGTTTTGCAGTATCTGTTCTCTCAAAATTTTCTTTTACCAACTTTTCGGGAAAATAAAACTAAAAGAACAAGAGAAAAAGCAGTGGCAAGGAATAAGGATTATAGTTTTGTGATTACTCCACAAAAAAATAAAAATCTATGTGGAAACATTGATTGGTGGTGAACAGGGATTGCCACTTCTAGAGAATGGCTTCCTCTGCAAAATGATGGATTCTAGATTAAAGGAAAGTGATGGTACTTGGATGGCTCATCATATGGCTCATGCTGCATTGCACTGCCTGCAAATTGATTCAACTCAACGGCTCTCAATAAGTGAGGTAAGCTTCTTCAATATACAATTTTTTTTTTTTTTGGAAGGAAGTTTAATACAATGAGCAGTGCTTAGAGATTTCAACTTTGAGTTGTTGTCTTTCCATTAGTTATGGCAACTCTTCAATATTAATTGATATTATTGTTTTTTTAAATACGTACTAATAAAAGAATGATAACTTACGTGCTACATTAATTGATATTGCACTTAGGCTCTATTGGCAAATTAATCTTCAGGCAAGTTTCCTTTGCAACATATTGGATGAAACATTTGATCACTAGTTTCTAGTCGTGATTCGGTTCACAAAGGAAGACCAAATTAAAAAAAAAAAAAAAAAAATTCAAAGTTTTGTGGAATTTTTGTTTACAGGTCATAGCCATAGTTCAAGGTGATGCGCGTGGTACATGCAACCATTGTAATTTTGAAAAGCATCCGGAAGATTGTTGTTGTCCCAAGTGATTATTCAATGTATTAGTTCTACATATATGTAACTACAAAAGTAATTGAACCATAGCGCCCCAACACAAATACATACTATTTAGCTTTATACGCGCGTGCTTATATTGATTAAAAGTACACGTTGTTAAATGTCATAATCACATCGATAATAAAAGCTCGACTATAAACAAATTGTTTTCTCCTCAAAATAGCACTCACCTTCCTCAAAAAAAAAAAAAAAAAAAACAAAAGAAAAAAAAAAGAGAGAGAGAAGAAGAGTACCCACCATGCATGAGAGTATCTTATTGTTCTTTTACATTTTTGAGTTAAAGTAATTTGAGTGATGATCTTGAGTTGAGTTTACGTTATAATTTGAGTTGAAGTTGTAACTTGAGTTTGTGTTTGGATGTACACATTTGAGTTATAATTTGAATTGAGAATCTATTTGAGTTTATGTTTGGGTGGGTCAAAACTCATTTGTATTTAGATAGTATTTTAATAAAAACTCAATGGTAATGAAAAATTTTAATAGGATATATGAGTGGGGTTTTATTCGTCTTTTCATTGTGAATGCATAAAAAAATCATCTCAATCAAAATTAAAACGAAAAAATTATGGCATTTTTAAGAATAGAAAAAATACTGTTTATTAACTTGAGTTCGAGTTTATGAACTCGAGTCGAAGGGGAAACTTGAACTCGAGTTTAGCCACAAACTCGAGTTCAAACTCAAATTTTATAAAAGAACATGAACTTAAATAAAGTTGTAACTCGAATTTAAACTTTTTCTGAGTTTCGTTGTAAAAGAACAACCCCAGTATTCAGTCCTTGCCTAAACTCAAATTAACTGGACTTGCCTCGGTTATTCTCTTATTGTTCTTTTACATTTTTGAGTTAGAGTGACTTGAGTGATGATCTTAAGTGGAGTTTGAGTTATAACTTGAGTTGAAGTTGTAACTTGAGTTTGTGTTTAGATATGCATATTTGAGTTATGATTTGAATTGAGAATCTTTTTGAGTTTGTGTTTGGGTGAGTCAAAACTTAAATTTGTATTTAGACAGTATTTTAATAAAAACTCAATGGCGATGAAAAATTTTAATAGAGTATATGGGTGGGGTTTTATTCGTCTTTTCGTTGTTAATGCATAGAAAAAAAAATCATCTCAATCAAAATTAAAACGAAAAAATTATGACATTTTTAAGAATATAAAAAATATTGTTCATTAACTTGAGTTTGAGTCTATGAATTCGAGTTGAAGGGGAAACTTTAAACTCGAGTTTAGTCCCAAACTCGAGTTCAAAATCGAATTCAAACTCGAGTTCAAACTCAAATTTTACAAAAGAATATGAATTTAAATAAAATTGTAATTCGAATTTAAACTTTTTCTGAGTTTCATTGAAAAAGAACAACCCCTAATTAAGTTAAACAAACAATGAAAAATATATGATGAATAGGAAGGAGTGGTCTGCATATAGGACCCTCACACTCGTATTATTTTTCTAGAATAATGAAAGAAATAACATAATTAGTAAAGTAATTAGTAAATTGTAGCATATTTTTTAAAAATTGTAAATTATAACATAATTTAATATTTTAAGTTTTAAACATTATTAAAAATTTAAAAATATCCCCTAAACCTTATTTTTCACCTCACTCTTCCCCCTAAACATTAATTTTTTTTAAAAATAGTAAATTATAACATATTTTTTAAAATGGGTAGATTATAGTCAAGTCCGCCATGGCCGGAACCGGCAGCCTACTCTGGTGACCGGAGACCATTTTTCAGCAACATGTGACCATTTTTCAGTGACTGATGACTGTTTTCCGGTGACTGTTTAACATTGTATTTACTGGTAAATACCGTATTTATTAGTAAATACCATATTTACCTAAAAAGACGACCACCGATTTCGGCGACCATTTAATGCTATATTTACAGGTAAATATCGTATTTACTAGTAAATATCATATTTACCCGAAAATTTGGCTACCGACTTCGGTGACCGTTTAACATAGTATTTACCAGTAAATATCATATTTATCCAAAAGTTTGGGCACCGATTCTGACGACCGTTTAACACCGTATTTACCGTATTTATCTGAAAATTTGACCATTGACTTCAGCGACTGTTTAACACTGTATTTACTGGTAAATACTGTATTTATTAGTAAATATCATATTTATCTAAAGATCCCGCCACCGATTCCAACAACCATTAAACACTGTATTTATTGGTAAGTACCATATTTACCGTTAAATATAGCAGATTTCAAATTGTAACTACTAAAGTATTTACATGTAAATACAATATTTAACATATTCAAAAATTGGGTAAATATCGTATTTGCTATATCCAAAATCGAGTAAAAATAAGGTAAATTGTAACTACTATATTTATTGTTAAATACTGTATTTACCATATTTATCCAAAAATAGGGTGACTGACTCCGGTGACTGGTAAATACCGTATTTAGCGGTAAACACATATTTATTGATAAATACCGTATTTTCTATATTTATTTGAAAATCTGGCGATCGATCTGATGACTAGTAAATATCATATTGACCAGATTTAAGCAATTTATTGATGTATTTACTAGTAAATACAATATTTATTAGATTTTAAAAAATTGAGTTCAGTGAAGTATTTACTGGTAAATAAAATATTTACCAAATTCAAACTTAAATTCAGTAAAGTATTTACTGATAAATATAATATTTATCAGATTCAAAATAGGATCAAAATAAAATCACAAACTCAAACTCTATTAGAAACCCTCGTCGGTAACCAAATCATGACAAAAAAGAACAAAAATCATGAAATAACAAAGTCAGATCCAAAACTCTCAAAACTTAAACAAAAATCACGAAATAATGCACAAAAAATACACCAAAAACCACATAACTCATAAATTATAAAAATCACAAAAAAAAAAAATAAAAAAATAAAAAAAATAAGATCCAACGTCGCCACAAAACTGGTGAGATTTGGTTTAGATCGACGAATTCCAGGATCTGGTTTGCGAAACCGGTGAGATTTGGCCAGATCTGCTCGCAACAGGGGGATCTAGACGAAAAGCATCTAGTCAGATGGTGACCAGAAATATCCGAACTGCTCGCGAGGTCAAAGAGACTAATATCGGAGTCGAGTTTGTCAATTTTCCGATGTAGATCTACCGTCACGTCTCGTTGCCACGAGATTTCATGGAGCTGCCGCCAGATGCCTCGTCAGGTGCCAATTTCTCTTGTTACTGACCTTCGCCATTTTCTCGTCATCCTTTCTTTACAACCGTCACGATTTTCCAGCCACGACTTCCGGTGGCACAATGATAGAGAGAGCACGACGAGAGGAGAGGCAAAGAACGCAAGGGAGAGGAGAGAGACCGTGACAAGAGAGAGAGAGAGGAGAGAGAAAGAAAGAAAAGGGAGAGAGGTGGCTGTGAAAGTGTGTGGGGAAGAAAAGAATAAAACCCTAGAGAAAAAGGTAAATGTTAAAAAAAAAAAAAAATTTTTAAAATAGAGTAGAGAAATATGCTATAATTTAAAATGTTTTAAAACATATGCTATTTGCTTCAAACATAAGTGTGAAATATGCTATATGGTGTATTTTCCCTTTTCTCAATAACACTTGGTCATAATTTTTGCATTAAACCCATTCATAGTACCGTTTAACCCCATTCTTAATCATTCATCTTGATCGATTACATGATACCAGTTCTGATTGCAAAATCTGGAGAAATTATGTGCTAATGCAAGAAAATCTTATTGCCTCATAAGGGACTTTGTACAATCTAAATCTGATAGTAATCACTAAACTGACATGACATATCTTTCACTCATAGCAGCCAAATTTGTCACGGGCTCAAAGGTAAAGCAACCGGATATTTGCGACTGAGCAGCTGAGTTCTTACCATTAAGACCCCCAAGAAACTCAACATTGCCAAACAAAGCTGAACTCACAATTTCCTGATGCAAATATTCATAGGTCAGACACTCAAACATCATTTAATATTGGAAAGTCAAAACACTGAGGATTTAGTTACACTTACCAGTGCAACTTGTGTACACGTTATATCAGTGTGTCACACTTTTTGCCCGCGCATCAAATTGCTTGCGAGGGCGAGGTGCAGCAAATTGCTTTCTGCAGTGAACTCCCTGGTTTCAGATTTATTTATCCCTCCTTTAATTTGATTTTGATGCTTTTAACATCATTTGCTGCTTGGACAGTATCTCAGCAATGAGTTGCCGACCAAATAAGTGTGAGTTCTTCAGGATTAGGTTTCTTGTCGATGAGTTGACAACATAACCATTACCGGACATCCATTGCAGTAGTTGCAGAAGCAAATCCTTCTTTTCGGGTTTCATAATATAGCGTGATATGGCCATCCGAAATAAATCCTGAGGAATGAAGCATGGTCACTGGCAAATTTAATTTGAAACTCAAAGTTGAATTGAAAAGAGTAAAGATTTTATTATTATTATTATTTTTTCACCAAAGAAATTCGACAAATAACCGACTAGAGGGTTTTCCTTATCTTGCAAAGAAAGCATATTAGGTATGTTAAGGAAAATAAAAATGGCGTATTATTCCTTGATTTTTGAGCTTTTGTTCTCAATTTGTGCAAGGAATGTTAATAAGGAAATTACTCTTAAGCAAATGGAGATTCGTGCTAGAAGACGCTTGATGCTTCTCTCACTTAGAATGCTAAAATAGTAAAAATGAAAAGTGTTGGAAGAAAGTGAAGCTAAGTTTTAGACGTGCTTGTTCTACTTATCATATCTAGTTTAAAACATGGATCTAATCGTAGAAAGGTCCAACCTAAGATACAACAAGTTGAAGCTTTTCCCAGCACAAAAATAAAAAACTAAAAAAGGTTAAAAGTTTGAATTGGCTAAATAATAACTTTCAGCCAAACATGTCTCCTCTTTCTCAGCATGGCACTAGGAGCCAAGAACAATAAAACTATTAGTCAGACAGAAGAGACTTACGACAATTAAAAGCTAATATAAATATTCCAAGAAGATACATCGACAATCATGATTGGTTACCTGATCAATCTTGCAGCCAAAACCATGGATCATTTTCAACACATCATTCATTGAATTGATGTTTCCCGACTTCAAAAATATAGTTGCAAACTTCTTCATAGAAGGTGCAGAAATCAACTCTCCATTGTCCTGATCGCGTAAACATGTCACGTGAACATCAACAATCAGATACCATAAGTAAATTAATATCAACATAATATAGGAAGGCAAACCTTTACTACTACATAGGCATCTTTAAGAAGACGCCCTGCTATTAGAATGTGGAGAATCTTCTCATGAAAGGCCTTGCACATTGTGCCTTTGCTATATCTCAACATGTTGTAGACAGAAAAAGCTTCTACGTGTGCCTTCATCTTACCAAGATGAAACATTAAGGACGAACATAGTTCCTACACAACCCCAAAGAAAAAAAAAGGAAAAGATATTATCATTCTAGGGCTCTCATTTTTAGTATAGACCTCATTGCAATGAAGCAAAAGACTAAATCAGCATTATCTAATCGTAGTAGCATTGGAATAGTCTTCATTTGTCCAAACTAAAATGTTTTACTGCAGACAGAGAATGAATTTCAAGTATTGCACATCACATTTCTTCTCCACAGTTGTATACCTTTGTTTATTAGTCAATACGTGGCAGTCCTACGAGTAGAGGGAAACCCTAGCCTTGATTAAGATATGATGACATATGATGCACGTTATTCTAAACCGTGTAGTTTCGTGAGGAAAATACTAAGAACTTTTCTTTGTGAGCATGTATTGTAACTTATTTACTTCATTTCCTTCAAAAACACGATTTTTCTGAGTATGTTCTTCCCTCTCATTTGCTATTATTTCCATTATTCTGACTGCTCCTACATCACTTGCTTCCACGAGCTTCTCCCTTCCTAATTAATGTCACGTTTCAATAGTTAAGCAAACAGAGACATCCATTCTTCTTGTTCCATGTTTTTTGTTTCTTTTTATTCTTGTATTGGGAGAAAAACAAAAGTACTTGTAGAAAATCTTCTAGAAGTTAGCTGTATTTTAAATAGAAACCGTTAAAAGTAATTTAGGGCTGATTGTTAGGAGAATATTTCTCTGATATAGTTACCTTAGTTAGGCAGATTTTTCCGGTTTTAGAGGATCTCAACATACCTCTCTTTTCTGTATATATTCTTCAACCAGTAAATGAGAAAGGAAGCATTTTCTCTTCCAAAATATTCTACATGGTATCAGAGCCACCCTCTGTGCCCTAATTCTGCCGCCGTTCCTTCTTTGTTCAGTTCCCTATCGATTGTCTCTATTTGAATCCTCACACCGTTACTTCTTTCTCCTGCTCTCTTTTTTAGTCTCAATCATGGCTGAAACATAACAGTCTTCTTCAACCAGTATCACTTCTCCATCTGGTTCATCTCCTGCAATCAATTCGGCTATACCTGAGAGCAATATGATTCCTGTTACCAATCATAAACTGAATGGTCACAATTATTTGCAATGGTCTCAATCCATAATGATGTTCATCAGTGGCAAGGGTCGTGATGATTATCTCACCGGAGCAACAGCCCCACCTGACAAGTCCGATAGCCGCTACAAACTCTGGCGCTCTGAAAACAACATGGTTATGTCCTGGCTGATAAGTTCTATGACCACAGAGATTGGTGGAAATTTCCTTCTTTATTCCACGGCTCGAGATATCTGAGAGGCCGCTCGAGAGACATATTCCAGCAGTGAGAACACCTCTGAATTATTTCAAGTGGAAACTGCACTTCAAGACCTAATCAAGGGGATACAACTGTCACCACATACTTCACCAACCTAACTCGAAACTGGCAACAACTTGACTTGTTTGAAACCCATGACTAGAAATGTCCTGATGATGGTGCCAAATTCAGGGAAATCGTGGAGACAAAAAGGGTTTTCAAATTCCTCATGGGACTTAACAAATCCCTCGGTGAAGTTCGGGGTCAAATCCTTGCCACCAAACCTCTCCCTAGCCTTTGAGAGGCCTTTTCTGAGATTCCCCTCAAGGTCTTCGACTGCTCTGCCTTTGTTCATATTCACTCACAAAACAGGGGGAAACTAGATCCTAGGGCCACCAAATGCATTTTTCTTGGTTACTCACCAAACAAGAAGGGGTATAAATGCTACTATCCACTCACAAACAGGTTCTTCCATTCCATGGATGTCACATTCTTCGAGCATCAACCATTTTACACCAATTCCTCTATTCAGGGGGAGAAAAGGATGATCGAATCTCAGAATTGGGATTGGGATTCTCTTCTCGAAAATGATTCAGAGAGTTCCAGAATTCCAATTCTGAGTGCCTCGCCTCCACCAGCAGAAACAACACCCCTGGCTCCACCAGTAGAAACAACACCCCTCTTCAATGAGTCAACCGAGCCTCTCCTCACTGAGTCAACCGAATCTGGTCATGTCAACCCTGAAACCCAATCTGGTCAAGAGATTCCAGAATCTAGACCTGTACCAAATGAACCCAGACCTGGTCCAAATCAAACTGCAACAGGCAAGGACATTAGTGTCTACTCAAGGCGAAAACGTCGCCAAGAACAACCTCAGCTGCAACCTGCACAAACTCAGCATAACCAGGACTCTTCCTCGGCTCCAACCTCTAGTGAAAATACGCAAGGTAAGGCTGAAACTACTCCTGTTCCTGTGTCTGAGCAGATTGCAGACCCTAGTTTAGACCTGGATATCCCAATTGCAGTACGGAAAGGAATTCGACCATGTACACGGCACCCTCTTCGCAATCATTTGTCATATGCGAAGTTGTCTCCAACCTACAGAGCTTTTGTGTCCAAGCTAGACCAAGTCCAGGTACCCACTTCCATCCATGAAGCTTTACAAATATGCAGCCACTCTGGATGAAATAAGAGCACTTGAGAAGAATGGAACATGGACGATTACTACTCTACCTCCGGGTAAGCATGCTGTTGGATGTAAATGGATATTCTCAGTGAAACACAAGGCAAATGGCAGTGTGGAAAGGTTCAAGGCTCGCCTCGTGGTTAAGGGGTTTACTCAGTCATATGGAATAGACTACCAAGAAACATTTGCTCTAGTAGCCAAGCTAAACACCATCAGAGTTCTCATTTCTATTGCAGTAAACCAAGACAGGCCTCTGTTCCAACTTGATGTAAAAATGCCTTCCTAAATGGAGACCTCGAGGAAGAAGTTTACATGGTAATACCTCCGGGTTTTGAAGACAATTCAACTGCCAACAGAGTCTGTAAACTCAGAAAGTCTTTGTATGGCCTCAAATAATCTCCTCGGGCATGGTTTGACAGATTTACTAGAGTACTCAAGAAGGATGGCTATGTTTAGTGTCAAGCCGATCATACATTATTCGTCAACATGCTACGGATGGAAAACTCACTGCCCTAATTGACGAAAACTAGGGATTGGAAAATTATCTTTGTATTTCCGTATATTGAATAATTACATAGCTAAGTATTTATAGAATTTACATAGAGAGAAAATAGGAAAGAATATCTACCACAATCCCGGAAAATTAGGAATTGTTAAAACTAATTTTCCTAATTGATTTCCAGCCTAAAATACCTCTCGACACTCCCCCTCAAGCTGAGGAATGAATATCTTCCATTCCCAACTTGGTTACAATCTCATGAAAATTAGAACCACTTAATCCTTTTGTTAAAACATCAGCCAGTTGACCTCCCGAAGGAACATAAGACATACATATGAGTCATTCTTCCAACTTCTCCTGATGAAGTGTCTATCAATCTCAATATGTTTTGTCCTATCATGTTGAATAGGATTGTGAGTGATGTTGATTGCTGACTTCTTGTCGCAGTAAAGCTTCATAGGTTCCTCCCACTTGACTCTCAAATCATCTAGAATAATTTTCAGCCAAAGTAGTTCACACATCCCTTGAGCAACACCCCGAAATTCAGCTTCTGCAGATGATCTAGCCACAACATTCTGCTTTTTGCTCCTCCATGTTATCAGATTACCACCAAGAAATGTACAATAGCCAGTTGTTGATCTTCTATCCACTATAGAACCTGCATAATCTGCATCTGTATATGCTTCTAACGTCAAAGTAGAGTTCTTTTTAAACAAAATCCCTTTTCCGAGATTGCCCTTCAAGTAGTGCAATATTCTATGTGCAGCTTGAAGGTGAGGCTCTCTTGGATCATGCATAAATTGGCTGATGACACTCACTGAGTAGGCTATATCAAGCCGAGTGTGTGTGAGATATATAAGTCTCCCAACTAGTCTTTGATACATTCCCTTGTCCACTGGTGGTTCCTCTCTTGCTTCACTTAATTTCTGGTTTGAGTCCATAGGAGTGGCAGCCGGTTTACAATCAGCCTTTTCAGTTTCTATTAAAAGATCAGTCACATACTTCTGTTGGGATACAAAGATGCCTTGTCTAGAATATGCCATCTCAATCCTAAGAAAATACTTCAATTTCCCAAGTTCCTTTATCTCAAATTCTAGAAGTTAGCTGTATTTTAAATAGAAACCGTGTATATTAAAGTAATTTAGGGCTGATTGTTAGGAGAATATTTGATATAGTTACCTTAGTTAGGCAGATTTTTCTGGTTTTAGAGGATCTCAACAGACCTCTCTTTTCTGTATATATTCTTCAACCAGTAAATGAGAAAGGAAGCATTTTCTCTTCCAAAATATTCTACAGTACTGTATTCAGATTACTCAACTGGAAATGATCAAAAAAGAACATACCTCCTCTAGTTGATGGCCTTTATTGTGCATGTCCACCATGGTCCGATGAGCAAGCAAATACAACTTCTCCTTACAGAAATATTTTATTAGGATATGAAAGGTCTTATAATCAGGACTTATTGCTAATTCATCCATTTTCTTCAGCATTTCCATTACACTCTCCATTTCACCTGCTCTGCAATAAGCACAGATCATAGTGTTCAGCATCACTAAGTCATATCTGTCATATGTTGCTTCAAAATCCTTTGCCAACTGCTTCGCCTCTTCAAAACGCCGACCTCGGCAGAAGGCAGAAATCATGATACTGTATGCATAGCCATCTGGCATAGTGTATAATTCATTATTTCAGCATAAAGAGGTGTGCTCCACTTGTACTATTGTAATAATAAGAAAGGAAAAAGTACAATAAAATATACCTGATCTAACACATTTTTTCTGCAATTCATCAAACACTAATTTAGCTTCATTGATCTGTCCATCCTTAGCAAGTGCATCCATCAATAAACAATACGGCATCTGAAAGCAGAGTCACATTATAATCTAAAAAAACACAACTGATAGAGCTTTTCACAAGATAGAAAACTAAGCACAAGTTGAGCTACTCAAAAGTGAACTGAACTCACATCAAGCTACACCCGGAGTAAGTTAAAAAGAAAATTTATTCTTCTAAAACAAAAAGGACAGTAGTAAAATGTAAAATAATTGCACCGCAAATGTCTGAAGATAAAATTTTATATTTCCTACGTGAACAAAATTTGTATTAAAAAATGGAAAACCTTATAGAAAAGTATATTGATGAGTATAGTGAAGACTTATGTTCTGCTGACATTTGATTTCTTTGAGAAACCCAAGGGCATGTTTTTAAAAATAAGAAATAAAGGATTGATGACTAACTAAATAAACATCCCTTTACTACTAGTCTTTCCCAATTAAATGCATAAGAATGTCAGGCCACTGTGTTGAGATCTTTATTTTTACGCTGAAGAGATAATTTGACAAGAATCCAATAATTTTTAAGTTTAACAAGCGGTCTCTAAGAGAAAATCTTAATGTAACAAACTAGACAAAATTGACAGTGAGACAACACCTCATCTTCAGCATAGCCCAAAGCTTCCAGTTCAGCTAATAGTTCTTTAGACTTTTCAAACAAGCCTCCTCTGACATATGCTTTCAGTAGAGTCGTTAAAATCACCTGCAAGCATTAAAAAACAGAAATTGAAGAGATGGCCTTAAAAAAAAATACACAATGATGAATCTGGGAAAGAAGTATGGAAACGTGATAACATACAATTTGTCATAGCACCAAGAAATAAGAAAGATAACAAGACTGCATAAAACCAAGTTAAACGGAAACCAGCGTCAAAACTTTCTTTGCCAAAATTTCAATCAGATTGTCATTTCCTCCTCGTGCCCTTAGCTAAGAGGAATGAAAATACATATCAATCAGTATTAGACCAAGGATATAAAATTCAAGAATGCCAACAACCCTCATCAAGGCACTAGCTAAGGGTAAGGCAAGAAAATGCATTCTAGGATGTACCAAAAATAAAAAGAAGAGATGATGTATGGGAATAGAAGATAACGTGAGGAAATATTTTGGTTGTAGCTTATCCGCCTTTCTTTCTTGGACAGCCAACTACACTTTCAATGTAAACTTTTTCTCTATTTTTCTTTGGGCTTCTTCAAATGCTTGAGCATGCATATAAAGAAGACAAGCACTTAGTGCAAGGTGCAGAAGACAAGCACCAAAACCAAGCAAAGACCCAAAAAAAAAAAAAAACAAAAAAACAAAACAAAACAAAAAACAAAAAAAATATGAATACGAAGAATAAAACCTTATAAGAGCGCCATCGTTTTATTGTGAGCAAGCATGAAACAAACCTTGTTTGGTACTAACCCTGCAGATTTCATATCTTGAACCAAAATCTCAGCCTTCTTATAGTTTCCGCATATAGAGTAGGCATTGAGCAAAGAGCTATAGTGGAACTCATTCGGTGGATGTCCTTCATCCTTCATTTGGTTAAAATACCTTTCTGCTTCCTCCCATTTATTATTGGAAGCACATATAGCCAGAATTGTCCCATAAATTACACTGTCCATTTGCAGCCCATTATGCCGCAATTCCTGGACAAGTTCTACAGATGTAGGGTAACTTTGCTTGGCTTTTATGCAACCTGCAAGCAGCTAAAGAAATCAAAGAGTAGTTATAGAAATTAGAATGTCTCGTTCATGAAAAGGAGAATTAGTATTGAAAAATCTTTTCTGCTACAAAAACTGAAATATTGTACATTTGGCTAAAAGAAAACTGCACGAATGACAAACGAATTGATAGCATTTCTGGAAATTAACAATCAGAGTTCAGCAGCGTATTATTAAAATCCCAAAGGATGCAGGAAAATGATAAAATCTCCTCAAACAGCATAAATCTGATAGAGGTTTCAATCGATCCATTTTATGAACCAAGCAAATCTGTTCTTTAGTATGATCCTCACCTTAAACTGCATGATTTTGTTATAATTTTGGATTGATCGGTTCCATGAAGTATGAGCAGATGCCGATCAAGTTTCCTTTTTAGTACGATCCCCACTGAAATAGTTTTGTAGCACTTTTTTGCATAAGGATGATGCAACACTTGTGGTTTTTTTTTTTTTAACTTTGCCAGGAACCTTTACGCTCCTTACCTGCTGTAGTCCTTTTTTCATCTCATAATAATATTTTTTTCTCTCGTTTCTCTCTTTTTATTTTATTTTATTTTTTTAAAGACTTAAGCATGTAACCAGATTTAGCTGAAGCACTTCTTTCTGAAAACATTTACGTACTAGAAAGAAAATTTCCATCTTGGAGATGTAAGAGTTGAGCAAGTAACAAGATTTCTAAATTATCTCTGACGTATAGGTACTGGGTAGATTGTCTATTCAAAAGAATTAATCAAACTCTTTGCTTATTCTATGTATTTATTTTTATTTGCTTGACAAAAACAAAAGGATGAAGGAATGTGAGTGACTCCGACTAGTATTGAGTGCACTACAAGGCCAAAATTTTAGCTTCAGCACGCTATACTTATTGACACCGGAAGCAATTGCATAGTATGCAAACATCCATGCACGAATGTAAGGAATCAAATACTAGATAATGACTGAGAAACATACCGTACTATATGTAATGATATCCGGCGTTAAACCATCCTGCTTCATCTGATGAAACAATTTAAAGCCGCCATCAAATTTTCCATTCCTGATCAAACTACCAAGAACAGAATTGCACACGAAGACATTGCTTTTGATTGATTCATCTTGGATGCTACTGTATATTTCAAGTGCCTCCATAGGATTGAGGCTCTCTCCCAAGAATTTTATATAGCTGCTATAAGAGGATGCGCTAATCTTTCCATTCTGTTGCATCCAATCAAAAATCTGCAATAATGTACAAAATAAGACAAATATCAACAATAACATAAGTAAGAAAAACACTCACTCTAAAACGCAAACGAAGATGGGAGCAACGCAACAAAAAAAAAAAAAAAAAATCACATGCTCATATGCACATATAGCTGTGTGCAAGAGACACACCCAGTTGCATGCGTGTATGTACTATGTACGTGGGGCATATGTATATGAGTATGCACACGTCAGTAACTAAAGAAAACTCTATATAAAAGAGAAAACCATTTTCTGATAATCTTTGGGAATCGAGATTCCACATTCTATGATAAGAGCGACTTAAAACATTTATACATAAGAATTGGGCCATCTCATCTTTTTTTTTTTTTTTTTTTTTTTTTTATAAAAAAATTTGTGTTTGTGGTTTTATCTTAAGTCTTATATTTATTCTTTAATTCACACCAATATATATACTTAATTTATTTTCAACCAGTTGCACCTGGGCTATTCTTCTTCCTCTTTTTTTTTTTTTTTTTTTTTTTTTTTTTTTTACATAAATATGTGTGTGTGTGTGTGTGTGTATTATACAACAAAGGATTGAGCCTGCAACCTCCCCCAAACCCCCTAGTGCCACTAGAACAAGCAGTATTAGGCCATCTTTTTTTATATTATGCCTTAGTATGGACATTCATAACTATATCTGTGGACATAGACACAAAAATGCAAAGTGCAAAAACATAGAGAAACATGCAGGACTTGAGTTAATAAATGGGGGAGAAATGGACAATACTCTGAAAACAAATCTACACCCAGTTCAAGTTGTAATACATATCCAACTTTTACATGTAAAACAGATGTGTCAATCAGACGTATCACCTGGGAAAGGTCATGCCATCTCTTTCGTGTCCCAAAATGGCGTAATATCGCATTTAAGTCTTGCACCTTTAAAACACCTTCTAATCTGCATAAAATGTACAATTTGAGTTTCAACTCCCTAATTAAGTTAATGTTTTCTCCTCTAAAATGGTCATAACAGGACCGGATCAATCAACTATATATAAGTTGCAGGTATGCACAAGATTATCATAATAGGCTGAGACTCAATGTTTAATGAGTCTACGGAAGGAATTCATAGTTGCTTCATTAAAAATCAAGGGAAGGATATTATTGCTGATGCAGGAAGAAGAATTTCCACAGTAATTATTCTACATAGTAATTAGCTAAACTAAATCACTGAACATTTCATACCAAACGACCTGTTACCAATGTCTAAGAGAGCCATCTGAACTTCGTACATCGGAGAATTTTCTGCTCATTTGATTAACAACAAAGCTCAAATTCCCACCTCTCCATTTGATATTAATTCATGGTCCATAAAATCATAAAATAGGGGGAAAAAAGGTTCATGCTCCCTAGTAAGCCTACAACTGAAGTTCACAGCTCAAGATTAAAGATAATCCCAACACAAGTGACTTCCAATGAGAAATGGACAACAAATAACTCTCATAAATTTCAAATATTTGATTACAAACCTCAGTTGGGGGTTTCATTTGAGATATAAATTAAAGATAACCCAACATAAGTGATTTCCGATGAGAAATGGACAATGAATAAGCCCTCTGAAATTTCAAGTATTTGATTGCAAACCTCAGTTGGGGAATCATTTGAAATATAAATGAGGGGTAAAGTTCCAATCTTTGCAACAAATCACAAAAAAAAAAAAAATCCAGTATTAAAATTCACCCTAAATTCATAGGTCAGTGAGAAAATTCGACAAACAGCTACGATGAAGTAACGGGGTCAATAAAATGACAAAAACAATAACCAAAAAAAAAAAAGGAAGAAGAAGAAGAAGCAAAAAGACGAGACCTGGAAAGAGCTGATCTGCAATCAGAGGATTGTTGAACTTCACGAATGGCAGACTGTCTGGCCAAGTAGGACTTGGAATGGCGCTTCTGAGTCTGAGTAGCTGCGACTTCTCCATTAACAAAAGTGGAGGTCGCATAGCAGAAAAGTCGAGAAATGATTAGTCCTCTGGTCGAAGAAGAAGAAGAAGAAGGAGAAGAGGGAGGAGGAAAGGGGAAGCGGCGAGGAAGAAGAGATTGGAAGCCATGGCCAAGCACGGACACTTCCATTTACAAAGCGAATCAGAGCAACTCTCCCTCAATGTTCGCCCTCAACCCCCTCCGAATCCCCGGCGACGAAACTCGAAAGTAGCGGCAAAAAGGGAATAAGGTTGGGCTCTTTTTTTTTTTTTTTTCTTTTTGTTTTTGTTTTTTTTGTTTTTGTTTTTTTGTTTTTTTGTTTTGTTTTGGATGAGCAGTAAGCACTGTGTGGAGAGAGAAGGAGTGTGTCGTGGTGGTGTAAAGATTTGGGGTTTAAAAAAAAAATCTTAAAAACAGGGGAGAAAGTAGGAAATAGATGTAGTTATGAATGAACAAAACAAGGAAAACTATTGTTGTTGGTATATGAATTATTAACATTGCATCATTTTAATTCGATTATATTAAATGGCACAATGGCACCCTTTAATCCACTTTTTCCACACCTATAGTAAAATAGATTTAAGACGCAATTATATATATATATATTTTTTCTTTGTTAAATATTTGTCTATCAACAAAAAAAAAACACTTCTTTGTCTCATCTTTTCAAACTCTTTTTATTGTTTTTTTCGTAACTTAAAATTTTCTATTACTATATTTTATCTTATAAAAATTTAAACTTAACTTTTAGTATCTTATATTTTTTAAATTATAAAAAACATGGAGTATTAAAAGACAATTTCATAACGCATAATACTATATTAAAATTATCCCAAAAATGTGAGAGCAAACTATGTCAATTACCGAATATTTAATGGCAATATAACGTTTTTTCTTATAGAAACATGACACGAGACAGAAGGAAAGTTAAGACACTTATATGAGATAGATCTACACCCAGGGGCAAATTTGCGATTTATGTAAAAATAGTGACCCATGTGGGAAAAATAACAAAAGAGTAAAGAGCACCGGGGGTTCTTGACTTCTCAATGTTCGTTGTCTCCAACACGAAGTCAAGCATACAGAACCAAGTTAACGTCAACGTTGTTGCTACTTCTACTTAAGCAAAGTCTTCTTCTGCATTCATCTGTGTTTCCTAAATTCTCTCTCTCTCTCTCTCTCTCCCTCTCCCTCTCTCCCTCTCTCTCTCTCTCTCTCCCTCTCTCTCTCTCTCTCTCTCTCTCTCCCTCTCCCTCTCTCTCTCTCTCTCTCTCTCTCTCTCTCTCTCTCTCTCTCTCTCTCTCTCTCTCTCTCCCCGTCAACGTTGTTGCTACTTCTACTTAAGCAAAGTCTTCTTCTGCATCCATCTGTGTTTCCTAAATTCTCTCTCTCTCTCTAGTTCTTTGTTTCTCTCTCTTGTTTTGATGGCTAAAGAGAATCATTACAAGAAGAACGCTATTGGGTGCATGAGCTTACTGAGGAATCTGGAGCATCACCAACTTTTGAAGCTTCTCTCCCAAGGATTCTGCGACCACTGCCAAGCCCATTTGGAGGATCGTGCTCGTAACCTTTTCCTCACTGGTATTAATTATTGCAATTCAAGCTCTTTTTTTGTTTTAAACGTTATTATTAATTTACCTTCAATTTCCTTTTTGAAATTGTGAAAGTTGGGTTTTTTTTTTTTTTTTAAATTTGTTCTTTTGCTTTTTATTTTTGAATATTGTCATGTGTATTTGCTTGCTATTTATGTTAGAATTAGAGGTTGACACTCACATAATAGAGTTTGGTGCTTATTAGCTTATTATTGTTATTGTTATTTTTTTATTTTTTTTTATTTAGCTTATTGGCTTGATTAATCCAATGAGAAAGGACAATCACTTTTCTTGCAACATAAAATTCACATACGCCGTTTGGTTGGGTACGTAGATATCAATTATGGTCAGGTTCCTTACACAAAAACGGAAAACGTTCAAAATTTTCTTCTACTTGGTAATATCTAATGTTGTTGTATGAAAATGAAGTTGAAATTTTTCATTATTTTTTCTCTCATATTGATTTTGATGGGATTTTTTTTTCCTGGCCGTTACAAAAAAATAAAAAAAGATGAAGGGAAAATTCGGGGGATCACACAGGAAAGACACCGTTTTCAATTAACGGCCGAACGTTTTCTTTTTGGTAAATGGTCGAACTCTTTTAAGGTAAATGGTCTTTTTTCACCATGGATAACCCGTGATAAAATGAAAAATTATTGATTGAAATTGGTCAATCACTAATTGATTCTGGTTAATCCGTGATCATTGATAAACTACCAAATTATTTACTGAATAAACCATGAGGTTAATCAATAATCAGTGATAAACCACAAATATTAGTCATTTCTTAAAATGGCCATTTTCCTAATTTAACAAATTTTGTTAATTTGCTAAAACTTACTTAAAAAAGGCACATTCACTTTGAAATCCCAATGAGAGAAAAAAAAAAACGTGAACAACGCGGCTTTTGATTATGGAGGTTTCCTCCGTTGGTACTATTGCTTTTATTCTCTGCTTCTCTAGATTCCTTATTTTTTGTGTCCTTTTTGAGAAGGCTTCTTCCATGCAAACATGATGCTGTTTCCCTTTTGGAAGAATTGCTTTGTTAACAAGTAATGTCCGATTTAAAAGTTTTGAGAAGGGTTATTTACAAGAACTCTGTCTTCCTATGGCACCAGAATTTTAGTTAAGTTTTAGCTAAAATGGCTAGAAAGCTATTTTAGCTAACAATTTTTTTTATGATTCACTACAACCATACTCACTATTTTAGCTAAATATAAATTATTTTAATATTTATTGAATTTAAAATATAAATAACTTTATTAAATTTTTAAAAAAAACTTTTGCATTTATTACTGTTGAAAGAATAAAATAATACAAAAATTAAATGACTAGCCTCTCTATGCTAACTATATTTAGTTAGTGTTAAAGACATTCTCTAAAATAGCTAACCATTTAAATAAGGGTTGGAGTGAAGGAAAGTTAAAAAAAAAAAAAAGGCTAAATCATTAGCCATTTTGGCAAAAAACATGAAATGACTAGCATGGTTGGAGTTGTTCTTATGATATAAAACTAATTGGTCTTTCCGCCAAGAGTCCGTTAATTGGTGGATGTTCGTGCACACGTCTATTTTCAAGGGGTATTTCGGTAAAAAGTGAAAACAAACACATGCATTAATGTGCAATTTTGCATCAACAAATTGACGGATTCCTAACGACATGATTATTTTTGTCAATTTTAATAATGCCAAGGTAGTATAATGTTCAAAACTGAAAGCTGGGAATCAAAGTGAATTTTATAGGAGTCATTTTTTGTAAGCCCAATTGATAAATATAATGACCCTGCATTTGCCAACTTTTGTAATAACCCAATTGTTCAACGATACTACAGAAGCCATTAATCATGGTATGTTTCTGTGGTGAACCTTTCTAGATCTTACACCACTAAGGTGGTTTGGTTGGTGCAGTGTCTTAAGCTTGATTCCCGTGGCCGTGGGTGGTGCTTGAGACTATTTCCAGATTACCGAGTCAATGTTCATAAACTTTTAGTGGGACTAAGGTGACACGCTTCGTCTCCCAACTTAAGTAGTTCTAACTCACTGTACATTTTTCAGCGTGTGTGGTCCCCTTTGGTCTCACCCGGAGAGTAGCTAGGCCTGGTTGCCTCTCCCCGCACTTTTCTACGAGGCAGCTTTCTAGATCTTACATTCTGTACTAGCAGTGAACAGAGTTCCTAAACCTCTACATGGTAAAAGCTAAAATTTAGATTCAAAAAAGTTGCTTCTTTATAGATGTTCTTCTTTTTGGCTTTGCTCATTGTAAATTATGGTTCTTGAATCAGAAATATACTTCATTGATTAGTCTTTTCTTTGTGGATTTTTCGAGTTCCTTACACAGACTATTGCTCTGGCCATGAATAGTCTTTTTGTTTTGCTCTGTTGTATTATTCTATGAGAATAATGGCAATACCTTGTATGTGTTTAAGGATAAGTATTTTAACTTAAAAGGTGAATGGTCTCTTCGTTTTGCTCTGTTATATATGCTTTCTTAAGAATAGTGCCCATGTTCTTGTTTAGAATTTGCCATCTTGCTGGCTTGGCCTGCTTTTTGCTTTTTGGAAAATCATGAACATATCTTGTTCAGTGTAAAAATCAACTGTTTTTGTTCTTATTTTATAGTGGACCATTTTCTTCTTTTATTTTTGTATCTCTTTTTTTTCTATTTTTCTTCCAATTTTTTCCATTAGCATCCACAGATTGTTCAAGGTGAAATATCAACCTCTAATCTTTTTCCCTCCATTTTCTTGTGGTTCCACTTGGCTAATTTTTTCTACTCTGTGACATAATATTTGACAAGTAAACTATTATCCTATTGTATTTATCACTTTTTTTATTATTAATGCAAGAAAAAGGTGGCGGTGATAGTGCCAAAGGAAATGCTGATGCATCATGGTTCTCGCAGAATAGTGAGAGGACTAACCAGCAAAACATCAGTCCTCAAGATTCTATTGGAACACCTGAACTTATTATCATGGCAAGGAAAAGAGAGTATCCCGGTTCTCCTAGGCCTGCATCACCAAACAATAAAAGCTGTTCACTTCAGCATTCAAGTTCAGAGTTACTTCTTGACGATGGAGTCGGAGAAGATTCCTCTTTGATTGATGACGGGCTTTCGGAGGAGGAAGAGAACGCTCGAGTTTCTAGAATGGGCTGGAAGGATAGCTTTTGCTGCTTTGAGAGAGTAGATGGACGACTTACAAATGTTCTGGAAGGGCTGGGGCTTTACACTCGGGTCTTCGATGTTGAAGAGCAAAAAAAGATAGTTGAATTTGTGTACAAGTTGCAGGATAAGGGAAGGAAGAACCAACTTAGAGGTATATGAAAACAAATAGTCGGTTTAGTTTAGTACTTGTTCTCTTTGTCTCTCTATGAGTTAGGTTTTGAATTTGTGACTTGCAATTTTCCTCCGATTGATACTCAATCTTACACATCTTTTCATTTTTACAATTTCTAATCTATTACTTTTGAGAGAGATTTCAGTAGAGGAAGAGCTTTCCTTCTTTATTACGTGGTGATGTATTTGCTTGTTTCTAAAATATACTAATTTGAACTATGGAAACTCATTATTAGAGTGGTAATTTGAGAAATGAAAATTCATATTCAGCTCATTTGCCTTTTCAATTATAACAATTTTCAGGGAGAACGTATTCGGAACCTAAAAAGTGGATGCGAGGCAAGGGCCGTGTCACAATACAATTTGGTTGCTGCTACAATTATGCAGTGGTAACTTTTTAGAGAAATGCTATCATCACTCTTTCTGTCACTCTTTTTGTCACTCTGTGCATTCACTGTTTGACACACGGACTCTACTAACATTGTATATTATTATTTCAACAGAAAATGAGATAGTAGAGTCCGCGTGTCAAACAGTGAATGTATAGAGTGACAAAGAAAGTAACAGAAAAAGTGATACTAGCATTTTCTCAACTTTTTATTCAGTTTTTCTACCTATCTTCTTTTTATTCTTATTATTTTTGAATGACTTGAAACATGTAACATCTTGGTTTTCTGGTTTTCTTCTGTAGTTTACTTTCTTTTCAACTAAACATTGCAGGACAAACATGGAAACCCCCCGGGTATCATAAGAGATGCCGAGGTTGAACCCTTACCTCCATTGTTCAAACAAATGATAAAGAGGATGGTCAGGTGGCATGTCTTGCCTCCGAAATGTGTCCCCGATAGCTGCATTGTGAATATATACGAGGAAGGAGATTGCATTCCTCCTCATATCGACCACCATGACTTTCTCAGACCTTTCTGCACTGTATCATTACTATCCGATTGCAATATACTTTTCGGTTCAAATCTAAAAGTTGTGGGTGCAGGGGAGTTTGAAGGGCCTAAACCAGTCCATTTGCCAACCGGGTATGCTTCCTATGTTTTCATCTCTTTTCAACCTGAAACTTCTTGCCTCACGTGTGGTTTAGAGGTATTTTTAGAAGGGGATATTTTGAGCTTATGTTTGACAAAATTAAATCTAGTTTAAGTAAGTTTTAAGAGCAATTCATATGTTTACGCCTTCCATTTTAGTTTTTTGGTCAGCATGTCCTAGAAACATATGCATTTGGTAACAACTTACCGCGGCGCCTTATTCTCGTCTTTGCAGTTCGGTACTAATTTTTAATGGTAATGGAGCTGACATCGCCAAGCATTGCATCTCTGCTGTCTCGGAAAAAAGGTGTGCATTTTTTTGCCTTAGCTCTTAATCATTTTCCTTCTATGTATTGTTCAGCATGTTGTTTCTAAATTGAATTGTAGATATAAATAGGATTACAATTTGATAGTGAAGCCTCCTATAAGTTGACTAACTTTGTATAAGCACTTCTTTGAGCGGAATTTCAATTATCTTCACTTAATGATCAGGACATTGTCAATTTCCAATTATTTAAAAGATTAAAAATTTTCCTTTTACGGGTGCCAAAGCTTAGAACTTTTAGCACTTCTCCACCCTGAACTTTTTAGGTTTTGACAACTTGTCTCAGAATTTTTAATTTTGGTACTTTAACCCCCGTAACTTGCAAAATCGATGCAATATACCCTATATTACTAATGCCGTAAGTTAGCGAACTAAAAAAGCCAACGAATGCCTCGCCTACAACATTAAATCCTTAAATCTCAATTGAAATCCAACACAAATCACTGAAATCTCCAAATCAATCTCCACATCGGACCCAAAAAAGTTAAAAAATGGAGCACATTGCAACGATTTAGCAAGTTGTGGGGGTATAGACTCAAAATTAAACGTTTACTAGGGGAAAAGTTGTCAAAACCTGAAAAGTTAGGGAGATAAAAGTGCTCAATGTAAGTATAGCATTTTAAAATACAATTATGATTGGATCACAAAATTAAACAACATACAATATGTAATTCTTACAATTATGTTTGTTAAATATAGCATTCGTATTTGCATTGGAAATTATCTTAGGATTATTATGTGCTAAACCTCCTATGTAGACTAAATAAGTGCTTAAATGCGTTGTGCAGGATTTCAATTACCTTCAGAAAAATGGATCACAGAAAACGGCCGTACAATTTTCAATCTGATCCTGAGATGCAAAGAATTACGCCTCTCTTCTATCCACCGGTAATAAAGTCACATTTGTCACATGATTCCCAACAAAGAAAATATAAGAGCGATAAACACACTACCAATAAATACCCCAAGACAGTAAGAAAGAGGATTATTCATGATAAATTGTTTATAGTTGAGAAAGAACACCATTTTCCTTCAGTTCGTAGAGTGAGGGTCCGTTACTAAAACAACCTAAAAGTTCATGGTAAAAATAGCTTTATTTAAAAAAAAAAAGATATTCCCCATTTCTGCCCTTGCTATTAACCTCAATTTATATGTTGAGAAAGTATGTTTTTATTTGGGGTATCCCTTGTAATTTGAATTTGAATACACTTTGATATGTGCATGTGACTCAACCCTATTATAGATTTTATTAGAAATATTATCACTCCTATATTAGTATATTTTAATTTGAGAATTGTATCTACCAAAAATCTAAAAATATTACTATTACTCTTTCTGTTATTGTTTGTATTCATTGTTTGACAACATAAACCCCACTAATATGATATATTATTATTTAAACAGAGAAATAGAGTGATTGACAGAGAAAGTAATGTTAACATTTTTCTAATGTGATGTATCTACTTTTGCTTTATTCATTTGCCAAGTCTTGTAAAAAAAAAAAAATGCCAAAGACATGTTTCCCAGGATAAATATGTGGCATCGATTTTAAGCAATTAATAAGAGCGAACAATTATCTAATTTAATCGGATAAATGATTAAGCTATGCATGGCTCCCCCAGAGATCTGTCTGTGAATTTTGCATGTTTTGCTTTTGTGTGTTTTCTCGTATCAAATTTCACAATGAAAGTGCCATGCTCATTGCTTAACATATAGAGGTATTTCTCAAAATGAAAGGCTAAACGTACAGGAGTTGCAATTGTGATTCCAAAGATAATTGCCATAATAACTGCAGAGTGTTGACAAGAATTCTATGATTTGTCCCACTTCCTGCTCAGTGAAATTTCAGTCTTTACAAAATTAAAATTAAAATCCTTAGAACCACATCCCCCAACCTTGGGCCTTCGGAATTGGAGGTAACTTCTCAGTTGCTGTTGGCAAGCCTTTCATATATATATATATATATATATCCATCACAATACCTGAGAACAAAGAATTATATGAAGAAAGAGAATTATATACAAATAGGGCAAAGAAAAAAGACTTGAACCACCACCAATTTCAAGTTTAAAAAATAAATAAATAAAAAAATAATAATAATCACACTTTATGTAGTGTAATTTTTAGGATTCTATAATTTTCTCTCTCTTGCTCACGTTTTCTCTCTCTCTCTCGCCTTTCATGTTTTCTCACAAAACCATCAATGGCTAAATACTCAAGTTGAGATTCTGACCTCTGTTTTTGACACCGCCGGTGTCAATAGAAAGATATCGACGAGCTGAGTTCAAAGACATGCGGCACGACCTCCAACTCCGCCGGAATCAGCCGCAATCGCCGGCGGAAGTTTTGAAAATACCCATTTCTTCCCGTCGTGATATCTCCGCCATCCAACCTCCGATTGAGATGATTTCAGTCCCTATGGACTCAGTGCAGCGAGACGAAGAAAACCCATCCATTTTTCATAGCTCGATTCTGGCCGGAGCGCCGCCGTCCGTGGTGGTCAGAATCGCCGCTGTCGCCGCCGTCGTTTCTCTCTCTCCAGGCCGTCGTGGATGTCACCGCCCCCACCAATCGACTCAGAAGCCGACGCCCAGTAGATCCCGACCAGCAGTCACCGTCACCGTCGCAGTTTGGCCTAAAAACGGAGCCACTACCGTCGTCCGTGGAGGGAAGAGGTGGTTCCGATGATCTAACCGTTGGATCGTAGTGACTTTGGTGTCACAACACTCATAAGTAAGCGGGTAAGAAAACCTCTCAACCAATTTTAAGAATTGATGACTGGAATTGTGAGATTTGAGTCGCCGGATTTTACCAACGTTGCCGGTCCCGATAGGTACTGTTACATGTCGAATGGTGTGAAATTAACTGCACCAATGGACTCAGAAGGGTCAAGTTAGGGGGGTAGGACCCAAGTCCGCCGCAGAAAAACTCTCCGGGAGCCTCCGCCGCCGTATACCGCGGCCTCCGTTGCTGTATTCCGGCGAGGTGTCGTTTCTCAGGCTATCGACATCCGTTTGATGATCCGAGACCATATCCCAACTCGTTTTGATGTGCCGAACGAAATGGTGACGTCCGTTCAACCAAAATTAAATTCTGATAAGAATGGTCTGGTACTGGTTGCACGCGGATCGAGGTGGTTCGGACTAAATAGGTGAAGATCAGAATCGAGTGTTTAAAGCTACGATGTTCCTCAAGGATCATTCATAGTGCTTGCAGCTTTTCCCAGAATTAATTTTGAGGAATACGCATGAGGACACGACAAGCGAGATACTATCAGAACCGCTTAGTTCGGAATCCAGGCAAGTACAAACCTTGCTTACAATTTAATTAAGATACTCGTATAAGGCGTATGATTTTCACGAAATACGTTAATTATGAGATTCACGAATTATGTTTATGTTTATGTTAAACGTCGTATATAGTTTTCTAATAAATCTTAACGGTTTTCAAATAAGCGGGTAAGAGAAAATCGTAAAAAAAAAATGATACGCTAGACCCTTAATTTTACGACGTTAAATACGGACCTCAACATTATTATGAGCCCGTCAAGTGAGGTAAAGTAAAATTTATTAAAAGTGTATTATGGATGATAATTTAATTAATTATTAAACTAATTAATTAAATTATGTAAGACTTAGAACATGGTTAAGGAAGTTACTTAATTACTAAGATTAATTAACTAACTTATGTAGACTTAGTATATGAATAAGGGGGTTAATTAATTACTAAAATTAGTTAACTAAATTATTAGACTTATTATAAGGATAAGATAATTAATGAATTATCAATTTAGCACAAATTTGTAATGACAATTAAGGAAAATAAGATTTTGAGGATTTAATAAATTGATCCTTATAGTAAATTATCCTTCAGTAAAGGAAAGGAATACGTGCCTTAAGTAAAGGACTAGATTTCCTTCATAAGCTGCTAAAATAGAATAGCAAACGACAGATAATCTCACACTCGCAATGGGTGTTTATTTTCAGAAGTAAGCAAGTAAGAGAATAGACTGTTTGGCGAAAAGTGGATTCCAGCTCTATAAATCAGGTAAGTAGGAATCTCGCCTACAGTATGAAGATATTTTAAAGAAAAAAATTACACATGTTATATATATACATGTTTATGCCTTAAGTATTGTATTCGATGCCATGTCATACTGCATACACCTTAATAAGTCAAAAGGAACTTATAAGAATAATCTCAGTTGAGTTCCGTACCAGCCTTCACAAGGGAGGTAACTCAAGCTCCACAAGGGAGAAAAAAAAATAATAATGTCCTCCGACTCAAGGGAGGCATTCAAGTTATAATCACGGTATCGTGGGGGACCTTGTAAATCCTCACGTCCCGATGATTGCACGCAAGTGGTATGCGAGCACTCGGGCCCAAAAGAAAGAAAGAAAAGATAAGAAAGATAATATAAGATAATAAGACTATGATAAAACATCTTAATTAAGCATAATCAGCTTATGCATATTTATTCATGTGTACTCACAGTTATTTTGCGAGAGATAGTTCCTACTTGCTGGGCGAAAGCTCAATCAGATACGTTCATGTTGTAGGTAAGAAACCTATCAGTAATTCTTGAAGGGCAATGGTGAGCGGCGGACGAATGGTGGAGATGGGAATGGATACCGCTAACACTTAAAATCTTCTGCAGTAAGTTCAAGTAAAATCATGTATATGTATATATGATTTAAAGGTTTCAAGCATGTATGTTTAAAAGGTATATGTACATATGTATGTTAAGAAAACCGAAGTTCTAGCTAACAACCCTAGTTTTGAGTATTTAAGTTTTAGAACGTTGCAACAGTGCATGTAACAAATAAACGAATTTTAAACATGGCGATTTAAATGATTGATTTTAAAAGGACTTTAAGATGTAATTGAATTTAAGATTTCTCTCGAAATTTGATTTAAAGTCAAATTAAATGGCCAGATTGAATTGGCTAGTTTTAAAAAGACTTTTAAAGAGTATTTGAAACAATAGTTCAAACGCTGCCCCGTTTGAAAGATATTTCTATAAGGTTTTATCTTAACTGAAATTAAGAAAAGCTTTAAGAAATTTAGTGAGTCATTCTTTTGAAATGATTGTTACGAGTTATGAAATTATTCCTTCATATATTAAAAAAAAAAAATGTTCCGTAAATTTTAAGAAACCCCAGTAAGTACAAGTAAAAAGTAAGCTACGGTGACGGCCGCTTAGGAGGGTCGTCACAATTATAAACTAACAACGGTGATAAAAAAATGAATAGAATGAAATAAATTATATGCAATTTATAATTTGAATTTAAATGTTGAGAAAGTGTGTTTTTATTCGGGGTACCCCTTGTAATTTGAATTTGAATACACTTTGATAATGTTATAATTGTTTTTCCCTATGTGCATGTGACTCAACCCTATTGCAGATTTTATTAGAAATATTATCACTCCTATATTAGTATATTTTAATTTGAGAATTGAATCTACCAAAAATCCAAAAATGCTACTATTACATTTTATATTACTGTTTGCATTTATTGTTTGACAACATATACTCTATTAATATGATATATTATTATTTAAATAGAGAAATAAAGTGACAAAGAAAGTGATTGACAGAGAAAGTAATGCTAACATTTTTCTTATATGATGTATCTACTTTTGCTTTATTCATTTGACAAGTCTTGTAAAAAAAAAAAAAAAAAAGCCAAAGACATGTTTCCCAGGATAAATATGTGGCATCGATTTTAAGCAATTAATAAGAGTGAACAATTATCTAATTTAATCGGATAAATGATTAAGCTATGCATGGCTCCCCCAGAGATCTGTCTGTGAATTTTGCATGTTTTGCTTTTGTGTGTTTTCTCGTATCAAATTTCACAATGAAAGTGCCATGCTCATTGCTTAACATATAGAGGTATTTCTCAAAATGAAAGGCTAAACGTATAGGAGTTGCAATTGTGATTCCAAAGATAATTGCCATAATAACTGCAAAATGTTGACAAGAATTCTATGTTTTGTCCCAATTCCTGCTCAGTGAAATTTCAGTCTTTACAAAATGAAAATGAAAATCCTTAGAACCACATCCCCCAACCTTGGGCCTTTGGAATTGGAGGTAACTTCTCAGTTGCTGTTGGCCAGCCTTTCATATATATATATATATATATATATATATATATATCCATCCCAATACCTGAGAACAAAGAATTATATGAAGAAAGAGAATTATATACAAGTAGGGCAAAGAAAAAAGACTTGAACCACCACCAATTTCAAGTTAAAAAAAAAAAAAAAAAGAAAGCTTTTTCACGTCTTCAAAAAGTTGAAAGCGTTTCTATTAACATGTTCATGTTCATCAACTAGGAAAAGAAATTATTGATCAGATATACCAGGAAATAAGAAAGTGTTTGTGGAACTTACCACTAGGAGTGAAAGAATCCGTCAACACTACTTGAACAATATGCCAATCAACTTCTCTCTTCCTTGGTGGACTTTCAGGTCTACAAATATGGCATCTGGGATGTCATACTTGATGCGACATTCTCCCGAACTCACTACCACAAGGGAATTCCCAATTCTCCTGAAAGCTTTGGCGAGAACACGAACATTGTCTTCCAAGTTTCCTGGTTTCAGTTTCTGAATGAAATTGTAGAATTCTGGTGGTAGTTTTGCAGTGATCTCTGTCCTACCCAGTAATTCAAAAAGGAAATCGTAGTACTTCCCAGAGTTTGCACAGAGTAAACAAAGAGCAACAAACAGTCTCAACACTAGGAGTGGATAATACGGCAATCCGAGCTTTGAATTTTTCATCCATGTAATGACATCTTGTTCATTGCAGAGAAGCTCAGCAAGAATGGCTGCGGTAATATCGAGGACATGACTAAACTGCTCTTGCCAATCAGCGACAAATTTGTCTGTGGAATTCTTATTCCATTCCCGGTTAATAAGCCATTCAAGAAGACAAGATTTTGATGAGAAAAAGCAACCTTTTAAGCAGAAAATGTTGGTCAGAAGGCGTTCGATGAGGTAGATGAAGCAATTTGGTGCTACATAGTTAGTCTGGCCCACACAATCAGCATAATAAGTCAGTTCCAAAGCTTTATGGAAACTTTTGACAGCAGAAACATCCATGGAACGGTATCCCCTCTTCCCAAAACTTTGAATACATGAGCTCCAAAATGGATTGCTTCCAAACCTCAGAGAAACTTTCCTATATGTTTCACCAGAAAGTTTTTGAGAGCTCCCCAACACTGCCATTACCACTTTTCCTATTTCTTGGTATGTCAGATGACTGTTTGAGCTACTGATTCTACAAATTATGTCTTCGACTAAATCCTTGAACTCCTTTGTCTCCCTCCGGATAATCATCTCCATTGTCAATGGCTTTCTCCAATCCGGGGGAAATATGATCCCCAGGATGTTATCCATGGATAGCTCAAGGTAGCTAAAAACCCAATCATGTTCCTTGTAGAGCAAAAGCTTGGAGTCGATGAGAGATTTTGCAACACTGTACATGTGAACTAGAGGAAGAGCTTGGCAATGGAGGAGTAAAGAAATATCCTTTGAGAACTCATAGAGAGCTTTTAGACTCACTAACACCTTTCTTCCGACAGAGAGCATTTCTGAAGTCCAATAACATCGAGCGGCATCAGCAAATTGCTTAGCGTTACAGCTAACTAACCTCCCTCTCCTATGCAAATTCTTGCAACTAATTTGTTTCAACCAGTGGGCATCAGCTTGAAGCAGAAGGTAGATGGTCTTGTTATTTTCAAAATTGTCAATCACACGCACACCCATGTAGTTCAAGCAAAACTCCCCATACACATCATCACTTTCAAGATGTCCAAGATAGTCAAATATCTTCTCTATCTTTGTTTTCCAAACGTTCCAAAAGAAGACTAGTGTTTTAACAGAAACTTGATTCTCAGACAAGCCATTTTCTGCATGAAATCGCCATACGTATTTGGAACTACTGACAGAAAAATGAACATCAAGAATTTTCCAGGCAGATAATATTTCACCTCCAACACTTTGGCACTGCTCTGAATCACTGAACAATTGTTGCAACCCAGACAATGGAAGCCTTTCATCTGAAAGAACAGTTTTCTCTATCCACACTAACTTGTAGAAGTAGGTTGAAACATTATCTGCCAGTGTTTCAGCTTTATCTAAAAGTTCCTTTTTTCCAGTAAATTGCTTCAAGGGCCATCCTTTACTCTCAAGTACCCATAAAGAATTTGCCAACACATATAACAGAATAACAAGTGATGCTTCTTTATAATGTTTGCCCTTTTCCAATAGCTCAGCCTCGAGTAGTGTTTCTCCCATTCCCTTAGCTATCATCACAGCATCCATAAAGTTTCCCCATTCACTTTCCAGTTGGATAAGCTCCTCAAGGCACCCTTCAGTTTTCAAAAAAATGCGCATTGAATTCCTAGAGTTGAAGGCTTTAACACATTTCATCATTGCAGATTTATCTCCAAGCTTTTTGTAATCAACTGCAGCACCCTTCAGAAGCTTCTGTTCTATGGCATCGATTTCATTCATGTCTCTTGTCATGTAATTATTTTGGGTTGCATGGTCTTTCCAGTAGGGAATGTAATGAAGTCCCTTGTTAAATAGTTTTCCCTGAAGGCAAGATTCCAAACATTTAGTGAAGAAGTTGCCCTTGGCATATGCAAAAGCTGCACGCTCATAAGACCGTGCTCGAACAAAACATTCTCCAGCTTCTTGTAGCTTAGAATCCCCAAAATTTTCCAGATAAATAGAACCTGCATGAACAATATAATCGGACAAAAAATTATACAAATATAAGTGCATTATTCAATAACATGATTTTTTTTTTTCACTAAAAAACTCCTTAAATAAGTGCATTATTTTTTTTTGTTTTACACTAAAAAACTCCATAAACTTGTCACACGAAACTAAGATCAAATTTCTTCCTTTGTGTTAAAGTATAAAACTATTATTGGCTCATCTTCTAATAGTTTAAGCTTTTGGGATGGATTGCATCGATTTCATTCATGTCTCTTGTCATGTAATTATTTTGGGTTGCATGGTCTTTCCAGTAGGGAATGTAATGAAGTCCCTTGTTAAATAGTTTTCCCTGAAGGCAAGATTCCAAACATTTAGTGAAGAAGTTGCCCTTGGCATATGCAAAAGCTGCACGCTCATAAGACCGTGCTCGAACAAAACATTCTCCAGCTTCTTGTAGCTTAGAATCCCCAAAATTTTCCAGATAAATAGAACCTGCATGAACAGTATAATCGGACAAAAAATTATACAAATATAAGTGCATTATTCAATAACATGATTTTTTTTTTTCACTAAAAAACTCCTTAAATAAGTGCATTATTTTTTTTTGTTTTACACTAAAAAACTCCATAAACTTGTCACACGAAACTAAGATCAAATTTCTTCCTTTGTGTTAAAGTATAAAACTATTATTGGCTCATCTTCTAATAGTTTAAGCTTTTGGGATGGATTGGTAAACTAACATGGCATCAGAGCGGGAGGTCATGAGCTCAAACCGTCATAATTGCACTCTTCATCCCTATTTAAATTGTCATGTTAGGCCTTTAATATATCTCGGGCTTAAATATTCACGTGTTGGGCTTTCTAATTAATTTCCCATCCACACGATTGTCGGGAGGGAGTATTAAAGTATAAAACTATTGTTAGTCCACCTCCTAATAGCTGAAGCTTTTGGGATGGATTGGTAAACTAACACTTTGTACTGCATGGAAAGAAAAAATTTGTCCAGAAATATAGAAGAAAATACCAGCCAAATTGTATTCCTTCGATTCGTAGAAGCACTTGGCAGCTTCCTCAAATTTTTCAATAGAATTGAATATTATAGCAGCATTCTTGAGATACACCCCAGCCACATCAGAATTTGAAGTGCTTATATTCCAAGCAGCAGCTCGAAGGCCAGAAGCTTCAGCCCACTTTGCCAAAAACGCCTCTCCTGCTCTTTCAAAGCACATTTTTGCAGGCTCATACTTCTGTTCTTTGAAAAGCTGCACAATAAAAAACATGGAAATTGTTTAAAATTCCTTTGTATAAGATAGAGTTTGTCACCTTGTGGTATTCGACAATAGTACTTCTATTAAACAACATAGTAGTAAACAAAAAAGACCTTAATGCCTCTCGACTTCCACTCCTCTTTGCTGCTGCAAACTTGGATCTCCTCCAAAAATGAATCATCAAGTCCTCGAACTTTGACAAGTTGCATCGTTTTCCAATAGTCGCACATGGGTGCGGAAAACCCTTCACCGTCACCAGTCTCAAGAATCCATAGCCTTTGCCTTGTACGAGTAATAGCCACATACAGTTGCTTCAGCTCAGAACACAAAAGTCTATGCTTAGCATGGTCCAAACTTGGAAACGACCACCGTGATGTATGGCCAAGGATATTCTTTTCCTTCATAAAAGAGTATATGAGGTTCCATTGTTCTTTGATAGGTGATGAAGAAAGGAAATTGTACAACAGGACATCCTGTGACAAGAAAGGAAACATGGTAAGTAAACAAAAGTGCTTGAGTGGAAGGTAAAATTGAACTATCCAGTTTGACTTCAAACATAAAATAACATAGATATGTTCTTTAAAAGTAAGATGTTTCCGAAGAATATAATATTTCTGGACACGATGGAACTAGAAGAATTAAGATTGATGGAAAAATTTAACAACATGCATTATCAACTTAAAACAAAATAAAAGAAAGAAAACATAATACATAAAATTCATCTCAAAGCTTATTTCGGACATCTCCAACTCGATCCATAATCTAATATTAATCACCTGAAATTCTAGGCCCTTGCACTCGGATATTGTTAATATAAGAGCATGATTCCCACTGTATTTCAGAATTTCATTCTTGACGTTGTCATCTCTTACCAAGACAACCTGGTCAGCTCCAAAGCCAACCAGACTCCTTCCACAATCTCCAGAATTACTCAACATGAAAGAGAACTCAATTTTACCATTCCTAGATTCAACCAATACTGGAGTTTCCCCATCGATGAGGCTTGTCTCAGGGTTCAAGGGATCTATAGAGAGTGGGAAAAAATGATAAACAAGGTCAATAACACTCTGAGCTAGCTTCAAAACACCCGCATGAGTTCGAAAGTTCTGGCTCAACTGGGATATGCCTGCAATTACACCTTTCTCTCCTCTCCCATAGATTCTATCACCTCTTGATTTCATTACAAATTCCTCATAGAAAAGGTGGCGAATGTCCTCAAATCTAAAGTCAATCCCTTTTGCAATTGTCTGCGCAGTATCACCGGCGAAAACAAAACCACCTTCCACATTTCTACACACATGTCTAAAAAGTGCAATCTGGCCCATAGTTAAATCCTGCACTTCATCGATATATACAAAGTCAAACTTGGCAGCCTCGTACTCTTTTTCTTTGAGTCGAAGATGAAGATCAGTCACTAGATCAGCCAAATCATATTCAACATTCATTTTCTTTTTCTTTTCATATTGCATAAAAATCTCGTATATCTGCTGCCTTTCAGGTTCACTTAATGTTGACACCCGGCTACTGGACAGCGAAATATAATCCTTGCAACTAAGTTTTCCATCACGAACATTCCAAGCCTGCAGTCCACCCTTTATATAAGACGTTATTTCCGCGAAAACTGTGGAGGGATCAAGACCGTTGGTTAACTTCTTTTTGAAATGAGGCCAATAAGAAATGTTAAACTTGTGAAAGTTAACTTCCTTCATTCTAATAAATGTGGTTAAGGCCATTGATTTTGAACTTTCATTAGAATCTTCCTTTGCTTCAGGAAATCTATCAAAGAATGAATTGCCTAATGTTCCATCCAGCATTATGAGAAACTTGTGAAATGTTAGAACAAGTGGGTATAAATTAGGAGGGAGACCGACAAAAGAATCTGGAATTTCTTCAAAATTCGATACATCATCCATATCATCCAAACGAATTGAAGTCGAATCTTCTGCAGATTTCTCACCACAAGCAAACCTATAGCATTCAAAATGGGGACAAATCAGAAGAAAAGAACCTTTCCAATGAAAACAACAGCTTATATATAGATATATATATATATATATGTTGAAATACTCGGCTAGGAAATTCAGAGATCCTAGAATATTTGACAAAGTAGAATAGGAATAAAGAGATTTGGAATCATTTCCAAATATCTCTATTAATTAGTTTCCTTTTCTTTTTTTGAGTAATTTCCTGTTTTACTGATTTGTTTCCTTTTTCCCTTTGTTCCCCGATTCCGTTAGAATTAGTAATTGGTGTAATTAGCATTAGGGTGACCGGGGTCTTTATGTATAAAAGGGGGCTGTATATACGTTTTGATCAATGAGAAAATTATCATTCACCCCTAAAACTACAACAAATATGCACAATATTTGATATATGAGTGCATGCATGTTGATCACCTATCTATTCAGACTAGTGAGTGAAAAAAGAAAGCAACACAAAGAACACAAGTTTTGCCTTGAAAGATTCTCTAGAATGTATCATGATATAACCTACTTTAATTCCTTTAAAAAAAACGAGTTATTAGAGTTAGTGCTCTTTCAAAAAGGAAAGACGGGAAAAAGGAAAGACGGGGAAAAGAAAGAGTAAAGGAAAACATATACAAACAACCATATACTAATCATGATGCTTTCGACAATCACACACCTTGTCAATCCAGAAACATGTTGTTTTACAGCACAACATAGTCGTGGATTGAGAGTCACAAAAATCTGGTGCAGAAACGTCTCCTCGCTTTCTTCAACTCTTTCACCATCTTCTGCTATTTCAAACTTGGAGGATCTACAACCTTTGAATTCATGGAAACCTTCTGAAGCTACATGATATAACTGCTCTATCTGAACTAACTTTCTAATAAGGACTGTTGTTTTTCCTGTTCCTGACCTCCCAAGAATGAAGGAGCTTTTACCAAAATTGATTATCTCCATTTCTTGTCTAGTCAATTCGAATGGAAGTTCCAGTTCCATGCCATTGCAGCTAGAGAGCAAGTCGCTCACCATACCAGACGAGATTGAATAGAATTTCGTAAGCAGCAAACTGTCACCGACCTTTGAATCCTGCAAAAACCTTCTTTCATTATTTCCTTCTTGAATGCAGCTAGATTTCTTGTGACGCACAATGTGATGGGATGTTTCCCAGCTCATTGGAATCTCCAAACCCCTAAAGCCAAAAATGAAATAAGGTATCAACTAATTATAATAGATCTTACTAACAACTTCACAAGTAAAACAACATTTGAATCACCAATAATGTTTCATACTGGACTTACCCTTCAATACATTTTTCCTTGCAATGATTAAGAAACTTATCAGTGTATGTCAGAAACATGGAATCAAGTCTCTTGACCAGTTTTGGAATGTCCACCAGCGGCAGCAAATCCCAGACCTTCAAAACTTGGATGTACCGAAATTCCTCATGGTCTATGTCAACTGAACAAATAACATAAAGATCTTTAACCTTGAATTGTTTCAGAGCAAGTTTTGATTTATCACAGATTATGCCAACATTCCTCTGCTTCGGTCTCCAGCCATTCGCAAGCCTCAGTAACAGGTTCATGACTAACTTCTTCATCTGCAATGACTTAATCTTACCGAATGATTTCCTGAAGTTATCGCTGAACAGAACCTGAGAGCATCAGAAAAGAAAAGATTAATACTTACGAATCAAACAAGAGTCAAAGATAATAAGATAAAATATGTCAAATACCTTCCACCTAGCATTCTTGAAAAGGGGACTATTAGCATCAAACACCTCATCCAATTGATCAAGCTCTTTCTTGATTTCATTTACAAAGTCTGACATCTCCTTGTCTTCCTCAATATTGAAGAAACAATTCCGATTCTTTGCGTCGCATATAATCGATTTCCAAACAGAATCATTTTTTGACAAAGTTCTTTCATTTCCCAGAATCCAAAGACACTGTCTGCATTCAAATGAAAAAACAAATGATACAATTTAATTGCATCATGTTCATCCAAAAAGGGTATTATGTACCAGTGTATGTGTACCTGGCTGTTGTCAAAGCTACATTATTGACTCTTTGGTTATTAGAAAGCAATCCAAGTGATCCGTCACAGTTTGATCTTACAGTGGATAATATTATTATATCCTCTTCTTTTCCTTGTAACTCATCAAACGTCAACACTTTCACTATAAATTTATCAAGATTCTTGTACTTCTCTCCAAGTTTGTCTTTTATTTCGTCAACTTGAGCAGTATATGGAGATGCCACAGCAATGCTAAGCTGCTTTCTGAAGCCCTTCCATGCTGAGTGGGAAATATATATATATATATATATATTGAATACAAATAAATATATATCAAAAGAGAAAAAAATCATACATATATATGTGTATATATAGGCAATACAAGGAAAAGTTGTTAATGCATGTGGAAATATTAGTACTCATGGTCATCGAAGGAATAGAATTTTATGGAAAAGAACAAACAAAAAACATAAACACGACATATCAAAAGAAAAACATTCACACATATAGACAATACAAAGAAAACTTTTCTTAAATATTGAAGAATATATTACTCTTGAAGGGCATGCATGCAAAGAATGGAGTTTACAAAAAAAAAAAATAATAATAATAATAAATAATAAAAAAACAAAGAAAGCACAAAAAAGGAAAACTTTTCTCAAATGTTGAAGTACATACCTTTGTAGAGATTCTGGACAGCTCTAACCACAACAGCAACTTCAACCATATTTTTCCTGTTATGTTGATCATCATCGTCCATTTCTTCTTTTCCACAAGAAATGTTTACAAAAGAGTAGGGACCAAAGAGTGGGCCCGGAAGATAGTACTGATCTCTGTTTCTAAATCCACCATGATGAGTACTCAAGCTAATCTTGAGCTTGGAAACTTCTAGCATTAACTTGTTGGAAGATTCCCCAGCTCCCATAAGTTGCTGCAACAAAATCAATGTTTTAGTTGAGTTTACTGGCATGTAAAGAAGAAGAAGAAGAAGAAGAAATCCCACGCAAAAGGAGGGGAAAAAAACAAAAAAAAAAAAACAAAAGTTGTGTGTGGTGAAGTAATCTAAATATTCAGTTGAGAAGCGGAAGAGGTGGAGTTGTGGGGATTTCCAAGAGTTAGAGTACTCATTTTTCATCATAACGTCTGCAGAGAGAATATTGGAAAGCTGAAGAGTGTGAGGAAGTACGTGGGCTAATTTTAATTCCCACTTGCGATGAAATTTTAAAATAAAAAAAACGGACTGAGATCCTCTGTCTAAAAATTGATGTCTCAAACTGTGTATAATCACTAATTTTATGACACATCATCTTAAAAAAAAATAACTGAAACTTATATGATGGATTAGATGTAAAAGCTCAATTCGGAATGAAATGATTGAAATGATTCAGGAATTCTTTTATACCTAAAGAAATTAATGTTCAGAACATGAATTAAAAAGATTACAACTTGTATGATGTTTTAGCTGTAAAAGCTCAACTCGGAATGATAGGTTGCTGGTTTTGCTGTTGCAGGCAATAAAAACAACTGAAACTTGGTTTAAACTTTTAAACATCATTGTAAATGAGCTTTGAGAACACAATAAAACCACAATGAAAAGGAATTCAGAACGGGAGTTTTTACATTTCAATACAATAGGTGGAGAAGCTAAAGTCTTTAGTATAACTTCTTTAAATATAACCGTCAAAAGTGACTTCTCTGACATCAACTCTGTTTTTTTAGTGTGTATCATCAATGAAAAGTTTATCATCTAAACAAATAACTTGCAATTATTCTGACAAAAGCTTTTATACGCACATTAATGATAATAGTGATTACTCCCAGTAAGTTGGCAGCACCAAACAACATATCCGGTTAAACATATAATGAAGCGACCATGCAGAGTATAAATATAAATACACACACACAGATATGCATATATATAAACATCAATATGATTCCTAAGAGTGATAATCAGTTATATTACATACGTGTGGATTCAAACACGTCCAATCAGAGGCTTATTTATTTATTTTTTTATTCAACAACTGTGAAATAGATAAGTCAAAGGAAAGAAGGCTTAGATCTTTCAGAGTCCTGTCCACGAATGACAAACATGTTTTTACTTCTTCAACATTTTCTATTTTGTTCTAAAAGAAATAATAAAAATGAAACATTGTCTATTTTGTTGGTTTACCATAAACAATATGTGAAACCTCACAACTCTTTTCTTTTTCAAGAATCATAACTTGTTTAACTCTTTAGTATGTATTACCTATAAATTCACACGTCTAAAATTTGTAAGAAGAATCTAAAAATTATAACTTGTTTACTCGCAAGTTAAAAAAGTTCCCAAAGGTTTTATTAGAAATTTTATACATATCAAAAATCTTCATCATGGCACAAACATGGAAATTAGTTGAATACTAGGTGGGTCCGAGTTGCAAAGCTTCGAAAAAGCTGCACAATCATCCAACATAATACTACACAAAGAGAAACATGAAAATAGGGGAAAAAATTTTACACCAAAACCCAATCCAAAAAAAAAAAAAATGCAAAAAGTACAAAAATTTGTGTCATCCCAACTTCAATGAAACTAATCCATGCCAAGAGAAATGAGAACATGAAAGAAGGGAGTTATAAGCAAAAACCTTGTCTTTATAAAGATTTTCATTGGAAATGTCTTCCACTGACGAAGAAAACACAGTATCAGTGAAAGGATCAGTGGGATTTCTCTTTCTCTCTCTTGACGTTTGCCCTCCCATCTTTTTTCTTTTACCAAGCTTTCACAACTATATCTCTACCACTCAACTCCTCTTATATATCTGCATTGAAACAGAGAATAAAAATAAAAAGGGTTGCTTAGCTACAAAGCATAAAATGGGCTTCTTTTTCTTAGCTTAAAAAAAAAAAAAAAAAAAAAAAAAACCCCCCCCCCAACACCAACATTGAGAAGCAAGTGTGAAAAAGATGATTTGCAGTACAGAGCACTAACATGCATTCAAACAAAGATATATTGATCGGAATCCTTTCTTTTTTTTTTTTTTTTTTCTCTCTTTCGGAAAGGAAGAAGAGCATTCTGTTGTTGTTTTCAATCCAACGGTAGACAGGTTCCTTTGAGAAAATGAAAAGTCGGAAAAAGCTATTTACTTACCTAGGAAGTTCTTTTGACGTGGTACGTCCGTACACTCGCTGACCTTGACTTTGTATTGTTTAGAATTCTTTGCATTTTTGGGTTTTTATTTTAGCAGAAAATAGTTAATGGCCAGTTTAGTTTATCGGTTTAAGTGAGTAATTTTGATTTTTAATTAAAATTTCGTAAGAGAATTAATTAATGGGAATTGTTTTTTCAAATTTTTTATAAAAAAATATTATTATATAATCAGAATTATAAATGTAAACATTTAAATTAAACGAGTTTTAAATAGGTGATAACTTTTTCATTTCTTATTTTTTCTTAAAAAAAGAAAAAAAGAAAAATGCTCCTTGCACTCTTGAAATAGTAGAAGAAACTAGAAAATCATAAATCGAAAAACTAACATGGAAATTTTAACGTGTCACATAATGTGTGAGGCGGTATATAATTAGTTTGAGAATTGAGTATGCATCAATTATTTTGGGTTTTAGAATTCTAACAGTTTGGATTTATTATAGTATTTATTGGGTTTGGGAATTCTAAGATGTTGAATTTTTAGTATTTAATTGAGTATGCATCAATTATTTTGGGTTTTAGAATTCTAACAGTTTGGATTTATTATAGTATTTATTGGGTTTGGGAATTCTAAGATGTTGAATTTTTAGTATTTATTTTTGGAGTTTTGGAATTTGAAGGTTTTGGTATAGAATTCTAAGAACGTCTCTAATATAATGCTATAATTAATGTGTGAATTATAAATTTAACATTTAAGTATAAAAAATAGTATCTAATTCGATGCTATTTGTTGTGTTAAGTTTCTTATATATTATATTTTATGGTAAATTTTTCACTAAATATATAGCATATGAAAAATTTGACATTTGATTATTATTGATTGAAATGTTTACTTTTTCTATGTAATCAATGCAACTGTTACCTTTTCTAATTATTTTAAAAATAAAAGTTTACTTTTACGATTTTTAAAACTTAATAATTATAAAAAAAAGTATATTTAGCATTTCAAATATCATTATGCATTGGAGTAAAAATAAAAATAGTATATTGTATCATAATTTTTGATACTAAAATATAAATATACAATTGGTATTAACATTTGTAATGAAAATGGTCTAAGAGTTTGGATTTATCATAGTACTAGTTTCATTCTACGTGCGATGTACGTCGGAAGTAATCCAGGTTAAGTTTACCAAAAGACTAAAATGAATAAATAAATAAGTTTTAATATAAAAAAAAAAAGAAAAAAAAAAAGAAGGATTTGAAAAAAAAAAAAAAAAAAAGGATTTAAAAAAAAAAAAAAAAAAAAGGCTGGGATTTCGACCAAAATGTAGCCGTTTCGGTCGAAATCTCGGGTTTTCCGGAACAGGAAATGGCTTTGCCATTTCTATTATATTGATTTATTGGGATTGGTTTGAATTTTTTAGTATTTATTTTGGGAGTTTTGGAATTTTTGAGTCCTTTTTTATTTTCAGTTTGAACGTTGAGTTATGAATATGAGTGGGTATAAAGCCTACAAATAGCCTTCGATCTTTTCTGGAATCAAGTGTTTTCTGAGTTGTTTATCCTAAACAAGGAGGTTGCTATTATTTTCTATTAGAGGTGGTAATCGGATCTGTATGTGTTTGATTGGTAGATTTGTACTATAATTTGAATCATAATTTGTGATTGTTATAGTATTTTCTCTCACAAAAAAATATATAAATTAAGAATAATTTTGAACCATGATTCTGAGTCCATAAACTAAATGTCCACAATTTACAAAGATTTTCCTTCCGATTCCTGTAATCGGCAAATTCAAACGAATATATGTACATAAATTTCCATAGATAATGTATATATAGAGTTTAGATTTTTTTTTAAATACATATGAATATCAATTTAGTTTTCAATCCAATGGCAGGTACCTTTGAGAAAATGAAAAGTCGGAAAAAGCTAGTTACTTACCTAGGAAGTTCTTTTGACATGGATTTTTGTTTTCAAATTTTTTATAAAAAGAAAAATATCATAATATAATCAGAATTATAGTCTAAACTATACGGACTCTAAGTAGGTGACAATTTTTTAAATCCCTTAATTTTTCATCCCTTAATTTTTCTTAAAAAAAGAAAAAAGAAAAATGCTTCTTGAACTCTTAAAATAGTAGAAGAAACTAGAAAAGCATAAATCGAAAAACTAACATGGAAATTTTAATGTGGGACATAATGTGTGATGCGGTATATAATTAGTTTGAGAATTGAGTATGCATCAATTATTTTAGGTTCTAGAATTGTAACAGTTTGGATTTATCATAGTATTTACTAGTAGGTTACCCGCTGCTGGTGTTAATTTATCTATTTAATAGTAAAGTTAGAGTAGATAATATAATAATTAATTATAAAATAATGATTAGGCTGTTAAATATTATGTTTTGTCTTATAAATTATGAACGAAATTAGATAAATTATGCCACATTATGGAAATAAATTATATGAACATTTTATTTAATATTTTTAGAATTATATTAACGTATTTTTTACTATCACACGGACATAAAAATTTTAACATGTTCCCAAAGTATAAGTATCAAATGCTTATTTAAATTTTTAGTGAAAGACAAATGTAGAAAAAAAACAAATATCAAAGATAATAACATGATTAAAACCATTAAAGAAATAAATCATAAAGAAATTCATGAAATAAAAAAGTGATTTTTTTTATTTAATATTAGATTATGAAAAAAGAAATATTGAAGTTAGCTAAACTCTATTATTTGTATTTATAATAAGAGTTTTATTAAAGATAAAATAATTTTAATTCTACATTATTTATCCATCTTTATTATCATATTTCATTTAATCTATTTCATATTTAAATAAATAATTTACGTTAAATTATGCTCATACATTTTATGAAAACATTATACACAAAAATTTCAAATGTTTATATATCTTAAAATATAATTGTAATAAATTTATTATTTATATTTTATGTATCTTTTTTTATTGAATTATGAATGTGAATTATGAACTTAACTTATAAGCAAGGAGAAATGTATACAAAAACTTATGAATATAAATTTATGAAATACTTAGTGTTTCTTATTTTTTGTTATATTTGATTAACATATAGTGTTATATTTTTTTTATAAATTAAATTGTCAATACATAACATTGTAATAGTAATAATGTTAAGTAACAATTATTTTTAAAGATTACGATAATGGTTTTATTGGAGACAATTTAATTCTTTTCCATATTACAAATGTATAATTATTATTACAATTAATTTTATAAAGTATATATCAAGTTAAATTTTTTTTTTGGTTAAATTATGTCAATAAATTATTTTAGATTTTATTATAAACATCAGTTTAGAATATGTAAATAATTTTAACATAATTACAAACATGTATTTATAAAGATCTTAATGTTTTATTTTTTTTTAATAAACAATATGCTCTATCTTTTATAATAGATATATAAATCAATTGTTAAATAATATTACGAAATAAAAACTCTGATTAATAATACTTTTCATGTATTATCTTTGTAAAAAAAAAAAATAGTAAGCATGTAAAAAAAAAAATAAAGATAGAACATGTTGGAGAAGAGGATCATATTTGTAAAAATTCCAAATAATTCGGGCAACATCAAAGACAGTAAAATCATTACTAACAATTACCTAATACATGGCAACAAAAGAAGAAAAATACTGCATCATCACCAAAAAACAATAATAGCATAAGAAAAAACAATGGGCGCGTTTGGAACTCGTTCTAAAATAATTTTGTTTGCTGTATGAAAATGAAAATGAAAACGTTTTCATTTTCATTTCAGAATTATTTCTGAAAGTGCGTTTGGTAGTTTCATTCAGAGATTGATTTTAGTTTTTAAAAAAAAACTGAAACTGCGTTTCGTGGTTTAATTTTTAAAAACATGTAATGATCTTTAAAATAATAATATATTAAATAAATAATAATTGAATCCCAAATAAAAACACTAATAATTAATAAAATAATTTAAATTACATTATAAATAAATAGTAAATAATTTAAAATAGGATAACTTAGGAGACGTTTGGTTCATAGATTAGACCATGTGATTAGAACCATTTTCGATTTACGTGTATTTTTTGTGAGAGAAAATACTGTAGCGAACCACGAACCATGATTCGAATTAGGAAACGAATCCCCCAACCAAACAACCTCTTAGTGATTGATTAGTAAAAAAAAGTTTACTTAGTGAATAATCTTAGCTTATATTACTGCCATATATACGAATCTCACATTTGATCAGCTAGATGATCCCTAAAACTAACCATGTCATTACGTTGTCACCGACCACCCATTTCGGATGTTTCTGCTTCTTGTGTGTCCATACCCTGTTGTTGTCCCTGTTGCCCTTCTTGTTCTCCATCAATATCTTCCAAGGGCAAATCGACATCATATTGTCTAAATAGAGGATCATCTAGCGCGTGCATCTTAATTAAATTATGGATCAGACAACAAGCAATTGGTATAAGCGATTGTCTTGGCATTTAATAATTGGTCATAAGCCTAAGAATTTTAAACCTTGCTTTCAAGACCCCAAAGGACCTCTCTATGCAATTACACAGTGAAGAGTGATAATAATTGAATAACTCTTGTGGTCCTATTGGTTGGCCACCGTTTCTAAACTGTTGAATATGGTACCTGTAGTGACCAAGGAAAAAATCTCATAATTTTAATAATGTAATTCATGTATTTAAGTCAAGGATTTCCCTGGAAAATCATTATACTATGTACATTTTGTGATTGAAGGATTTATGGAATTAACATCTGCATTCCTAAATTCTGTAGCAGATTTCACGTTAAGTTCACGTTTTTTCGATCAAGTAAATTCGATCGATAAATTCCCACCGTACTTTAAAACGGAAGAATTTCTAGTACAGATACAGTTTGAGAACCTTAATTTTAAGAATCTTGAAGCACAATACAAACTAGCATCCAGTACCCGCATACAGGAGAAAATAGCTGTCAGTATAATTTTGGACAGTTTAATGAGTAAATTTAGAAAGTAGACAAAGGTACAAGGGTTAGGTTTCATTTTTCTCTTTCCTTCCCTCACTTGGCCGGCCAAACTTAAGGGATTATGGCCAAAAATTTGGCTAGTGAAGTGTGCTACATGGACTTCATGATGGGATTGAGTCAAATCAACTATTGGACATGAAATGCTTACATCATTCCCTCTTGAAGCACTCCACTGGGCAGCCACAATAAAGGGGGGGGATTAATCCAAAAATCTAGCTAATTAAGCTAGTTTGATAGACATAAATGAGAACTAAGATGAGATCAAGTAATGTCTATAAAGGTGAGACCATTAGTGCAAGCATTAGGTTAGCCATTTTTACACATCTCCTCTCATTTTCCCCCACACCCAAACCGGCCACACTCCTCCATTTTCCCCTCAAATATTTTCTCCTACTCTCTCAATCTTGAGCCACTACAAACCATAGAAGAAGAAGAAGGAGATCAAAGGGTCTAGGAGGAGTCTAGACAAGCATTTTTTTCAAAGGGTATAACTCTAAATCCTTTTTTTATGTTTTAGTAAAGTTTGAAATGTAGAAATATTCCTCTTAAATTTCCTTATACTTTCTAGTTCCAAGCCAATAACAAATCTTAGAGGAGTTCAAGGTTTTTCAAGGGAGAGAGAGAGTTCTTCAAGGGTAAGTTCTCGAATTCTTCTCCATTTATTTCTAGCCGACTTTGAGCTTGGATTTGTGGATGTAAATTTGAGGTTCTTGAGGAGATGAGTTGTAATAAGGGTGTGTGAGTTTTATGTTGGTTTTGTGAGTTTTGAGGTTAGCTTGATGTGGTATGTTTATGCTTGATCTAAGTTGCTTATTTTCGGATTAGAGGAAAAATTTTCCAGTGACTTTGACCGTGAAAATTAGGACCATAGAGCGAGATTTTCAATGTTTTAAAGCTTGAACTTATAGTCCTGGATGTTTTGAACATTTTCGGTTACTATGACTAAACCTAATTTTAACTCTAAAACTAAGTTTGAAGCCATTTTGCAAAAACGGACAATCTGTCCAACACAGTTTAAAAAAAAAACTAGCAGCCACTAATTCAACCAAACGGGACCCTTAAAGGCTGAATTTTGATTTTTCACAAAAGTGACAATTTTAGATTTCGACGAGAGGAAGAAATTTCATGAAGAAAAGATTTTTAAAATCCGACCCTAAGAGGTACTAAAACACAGATTCCCGAAACGGCACAGTTTTTGACTGAAACAGTTTAAAAAAAAAACAGCAGCTACGGTTTTCAGCCAAACGATGCCTTTAGAGGCCGAATTTCAACTTTCACCAAAAAAGATAATTTTAGATCTCGACGAGATGAAGAATTGTTGCGAAGAACAAAATTTTGAAATCAGACTCTAAGATACAGTAAAATGTAGATTTCAGAAACTGTACAGTTTTTAACGAGACAAAACTAAAACAATGTCGGTTTCAACAAAGTCATAAAAGAACCCGAGATAGAATTTTAGTAAAATACAATGACATTAAACCTCATTTTAATGAAAGTATTCATAAAGAAATTTTTCAAGGAAAAACGATTTC
>NW_010357589.1:62897-71318 GCF_000414095.1 Morus notabilis
AAGTAGGAATCTCGCCTACAGTATAAATAGATTTTAAAGTAAACAGTACACATGAACTATATATGTTTGAGTACATTTAATGTTATGAATGTTATGCTATGTTATACTACATACACTTAAGCAGTACATCCGAATTATATGTGTTCGAGTACATGATATAGTATGCTATGCTAGGTCATATTGCATACACCTAATAAGCTAAGAGGAACTTACAAGAGTAATCTCAGTTGAGTGTCGTACCAGCCTCCACAAGGGAGGTAACTCAAGCTCCGCAAGGGAGAAAAAAAAATATAATGTCCTCCGACTCAAAGGAGGCATTCAAGTTATAATCACGGTGTCATGGGGGACCTTGCAAACCCTCACGTCCCGATGATTGCGCGCAAGTGGTACGAGCACTCGGGTCCAAAAGAAAGATAAGATAAGACAAGATAATAAGATTCTGATAAGACATCATAATTAAGCATAATTGGCTCATGCATATTTATTCATGTGAACTTACAGTTATTTTGCGGGAGATAGTTCCTACTTGCTGAGCGAAAGCTGATTATAGAATGTTTATACTGTAGGTAAGCAACCGGCATATAATGCCTGATGGATTGCCGGCGAGTGGACGAACGATGTGGGGCTCGGGATATGGATACCACTCGCAAATATTTCCGCAATAAGCTTTATGTTATAAATAGTTTTGTTAATTATGATTCTGAAACAGATATGTTAAGGTTTGAATATTTTAATTAAGAAAGCAATTTCGTATTTTATGTTTATTATAAGACCTTTAAAAAAAATGTTCCGTAAATTTTAAGAAATTTCAGTAAGTACAAGTTAAAAAGTTAGTTACAGTGGCGGCCTCAAAGAAGGGTCGCTACAGTACCACTAACCACAAAATGGTGCCAAAAAGCCTTGCGTGTTGCTGTATCCAGCTGTTGAATATGGTACCACTGACCACGAAATGGTGCCAAAAAGTCTGCGTGTTGCTATAACCGGAATCCACAAAGTAATATTTTGGGTTGGGTGGCACCAAGAATCGGTTCTCTGGATCTCTCATAGTCTCAGTTGACACTCTAGAATCAGTAGCTGATCCTTTCCATTCGGTATTGACGTAAGTGAATAGCATATCGAAACTACACGCCGCCATTACATTTTGAGTACACAAATATGTTTTTCCTCTATAGACTGTCTGTTGATGTGCGGGTGGGACAACCATTATGTGCGTACCGTCTATTGCATCAATACAATCCTATTAAAATACATAAGGCGTGAGTTAGGATTAATTTAAAATTATTTGTCATATTATTAGTTTATGAGCAGCGTCATATTGTACCTTAAACCATGGCCAGCACTTAGGGTTGTGTCGAATATCTAGGGGGACGATGTTCATATTTGGTGGTTTTATAACTTCAGGTGTTAATGTAGACAATGCGATAAGCACATTAGTAAAATGCCGGTGTACTGTCTCTCCAGAATGAGAAAATCTATCTCGTATCTTTCTATTGCGGTATGAGTGAGCAATCGTTCTTAAGAACATCATTAGTGACATCAGCAATTGGACACAAATTTGTGGCTTTTCATCATCATCTGATGAGTGAAGAAATTCAACAATTGTGACATCATCCTTACTATTTGTAGCATCAAAATCCCTATTAACCTAAAAAAAGAAACATGACCAGAACTAATCAAACATCCATAAAGCATTAACTAATCAAACTGTTGCGTGATATTTATGCTCGCAAGTGCACGTGTCGCAAACAAGTAATAAAGAGTGAATAAGAGTGTCAATCCCACGAAGATTGAATCACCAAAAATACGTGTTGGGAGTTGTATATTCAACAAAATAAGTAATGAATAAATATGGCACAAATTCACTAAAATGATGTAATTAAAATGGATGCAAACGAAGTGCAATCTAAATGGCTAACAGTAACAAGAACGTAATGATGGGCTGTAATTCAGTGGTGAAAATGAGCTAGGTCTGCTAACTTCCCCTCAATTGCAAGTCTGACTAAAATGTTACCTAGAATGCTGCAGCATTTTACTATCCCTGTCAACAGAAACTCGTTGATGCATAAATTTCTTCTGAATTAATTATGACTAAGGTTCCTCAAACTATTTCCGACATATTCCTATGTGAATCCAGCTCTAGGAATGTAGATTTAAGCTCAGGTTTCAATAAGTTATGCAAGGTGAATAATATATTCCTATACCATCCACTAATCAACAACTCAGCAAGTTTATTGAACAAGCATCATTCATGCTAATCCGATTAAAACTAACCCTTCCAGTATTAATCTTAATCTTGTATCCTAAAATTGATGGCCAGTTAAGAATAGAAATAGACATTAGCTCACATGAATGATCATGAATAGTAAATTAATAGCATCTCAGAAACAACTTGTCATTCTTACAATCTTGGTTCCATTAGCAAACCTAGCTAAAACAAATTAGTTCATAATGAGATTTACAAGATTCAAAGCTCTAGAATAATCCATAGCTAAATTAGTAGCTAAATAACAAAAGAGAGTTAAGCTAACAGAAGAAGAATAAATTTCAGCTGGATCTTGGATTCCTCTTTGGCCGGCCAAAAATGTCCTTCAACTTCCAGCCCTCTTCTCACGTCCCTGTATTCTCTTTCTGGGCTGAGTACTCTTTGTATTTTCTGCCTTCTTCAGCTCTCGTAAGAAGCTTTTTCCTCTTTGGGTAGTACTCTCTTTGTTTTTTGGAGAGAAGATACTCTGTCCGTGTTGTGTAAGAAAAAACAGTCTCTGTCCTCTTTTCTATATTTCAGCTCGTTTCTCTCTCTTCCTCAATTTCTTCCCTGGCGGCTGCCACTTTGTCCTAAGAAAACATTCCCTTCTAGGGCAACACAAGGGCTGAGGTGTCACTTGATGATGTGCACAGTGGACCACAATGACACCTCCTCGGCCAGCTCACACGGATTCCTTTTTGTATGCTTTCTCCAGCTAGTGCGCTGACGTTAGCCATATGCCAGCTATTCCCAGAATGTTTCCCAAAATGCCGCAGCATTTAGCCCAGAAATTTCCTGCAAAGTGCGCACACAGCCTTAGTCAACTTTTTACCTCATTTTACTTCAAAATCATCAACTTTCACTTCAAGAGGAGCACCAGTACGGAATTAAGCCAAAGTAAGTGTAAACTCTACAAATCTAAATTAAAACACACAATAAACTAGAAAAATCACTCTTGGTCACGCAATTTTGAGCTATAAAACCATTGGATAACTCTAATTTGTTAGAGTTCTCACAAACATCCATATAGCATTAATTAATCAAATAAAGAACTACAAGTTAACTCAATCTGCCTAGAAATAAATAACAAAGTATAACAAACACAAGTCGAGAGGTAATTCAGGCAGTATGTTCAACAATACTTAAAAAAACATAAGTCTGGGAGGAAAAAAAAATAAAGAAAACAACATAAATAAAGAACCCAATAAATTAAAGGCTTCGAATCCATAAAAGATTACGATGAGTATGCATTTTTACAAACATCCTCCTAAAGAAAATGTCAACAGCCAATTTCTCTACTGCCTTATTATACGTATCGTCGTCTAAGTACTCCTCATACTCATTCAGCAAATCCATACAGGTTTCAATACTTGTAGTAGGATCCTCTTTCTGAGCATCGGCTGCTGCTATAGTACAGGCTGGCCTATCAGCTAAATATTGCTAAAACAAATCAACTTTTTTAATAGATGTCTCACTGCGTAGGGTAGCACTCATTACCAAAGCCTCTATAGCATCGTCAACTGAAATCATTTGCTTCTTAATAGCCTTCTTCTTACCCTTCTTCTTGGATCAAGTAGTAGGACCCTGAAATCGTTTGCTTATATTGGCTTCTGCATCCCGGACTTCATCTGAGTCCCCTATACCCTCCTCTTCCTCTTCAGGTTGCGTGGCAGCCCTTTTCACCGCATTCAAAACATTGACGGCTGTATGTGCATTCATTGACCCCTGCCCAGTAGCAATAGTCCCAACAAAAATCTCTGAAAGTTGGGTAAAGTTGTGTAAGTCCCTTTTCTTGAATTTCTTAGCATCATGATGTTTTTGACATTATAAAGAAAATAGTAATAAATACTCATGTGCAATCCAAAAATACCAATTTAACTCTTTCATATCACATAAGATGATTATGATCAAAACTTACCACCACATACGAATCTCACACTTCTTTTTCAGCCATCACAGTGTTTGCCTCAGAATCCCAATCAAACCATGTTATTTCAATCAATGCCTGAAACTCTCTCGTACTACGTCTAAGCTTATTCCACTTTGCTTTAAGTTGGTCTAATGTGAAATGCTTACCAAACTTACGTGCTATTTCATTATCAATTTTCATCCATGTCTTTTTGTCCAAAGTGGAAGTATGCATACCATTCTTTGCCTCTTCATATATCAGTTCTACATAAAAATTCTCAATTACAGCAGGTCATTTTGTATTATCATCCTTATCACACATCTAAAAGAACAATTCCATTCAACATTAAAAAAAAAAAATCAGCCGTCTAATGACTTCTTTTTTTTTTCTCCCTCCGAAGAGTTAAAGCGATATGGTCAAAATTAAATATATACTGAGGCAATGCAGATATGCATACCAGAAGCTAAAAACATGCATTAAGTTTTTAGCAACAACTTACAAGAGGAGAAATAGAAATGACACCAAATAAAATAGAATTCCTTTAAGATATGCAATGTAACTATGCGCAAGGAAATGGTTTAGAACAGGGCATTTAGGGAAAAAAAATAAAAACACAGCTTGTAAAAGCCAATTGAAAGTAATCAGAAACTACCTTTTGATCAACTAGTTATTTTGTTGTGAATCTGTGAATTGTTTCTGAACCAAATTCTTATCAGATACATTGGGGGTCCATAAAAAATATAAGGCCTACTGGTGATTCTATTATGCTTCATCAATTACAAGAATCTATTGATCTCTACACCTGTTTTCTTTTGAAGTTGCATAGTTCATATTGACCTTAATCTGTGTTGGTGACTGTAAATTTATAATCTGTTTATTGTTATCAATAATTAATCCTTGCATGTAAGTAACCTTATTAGGATGAAAGAAAAATGAGAACGGTCAGAAATGTGTTTTACACTTTGAAGATTATGTTCAACTTGAAGTGTAGACTACGTAGTGATTTCACAAACAAATTAAGAGGAGGATTAACCTCATGTTCTGTTTGGCATTGACTATGAGATACATTTAAAGACATACCAAGTAAAACTTTGTAATAAGTGGGGGAAAAAGTAGAATTTCAGTCTCTCAAGCTAAAAATCTTATATAGTAGTTAGTATTACATAATTACAATGTATTACACTACTCAACGCATAAATTTTTATTTAATTCATCTTGTTGTTGGCTCTTTAAGTTTTATTACATATATTTTTTGTTGTTGGAGAAAACAGCGATTATTTGCATCTTCCTCAATTCTTGCTGTTGATTCTAATTTTCTTTCTTCTTTCTTTCTTTCTTTCTCTAGATTGGCTTGTTAAACTTGGAAACCGAGCTTTGTTAGGAAAAAAAACACATCACACATAAAATCCAGAACACACACATATCAGCAAAAGTAAAAAAAAAAAAAAAAAAAAAAAAACAACATACAACCTAAACTCAGTGAATCAGAACCTCTAAAAACCATTAAAAACCATCAGCAATACTCCAACCACCCAACCGGCAAGACTCAACAAATCATCAGCAAATCAGAAAAAAATACCTACTTAAAATGACAATAACCAAATTAGGGGCATACCTCGGTTGATTTGGCGGAGTTGGGGCGGCGAAGAGTCGGTTAATTTGGAGGAGTAGGGGCGGCGCAGAGAATCAGAGATCAGAGAAGAGGGCGAGATGAGAACGGAGCAGATCGGGCGAGAACAGAATGGAGGAGCTCGGGCGAGAAGCAAACTGCGCAGGTCGGGCGAGAAGCAAACTGCGCAGGTCGGGTGAGAAGCAAACGGCGCAGATCGGGCTTGAAGAGTACTACGTCGAGACCGATGAAGGGCAAAAAAAAATTTCAGAGAAGAGAGAAAATGAAAATGGAGAAAACAAAAACAAGTTTAAGTCGTTTTTAGAAACGTGATAGATTTTAGGAAAAATACAAAAACGTTTTTGTTTTCAATTTTGGTAAAGTGTTGCACCAAACATGTTCTTTCTGCCCGTTTTAATTTTTTATCCTTGGAAAACGTGAAAAGCATTTTAAAAAACAAAAACAAATAGACCCAGTAAGTTCGAAGAAGAAAAGTTAAAATAGTGATAAAATAGATAAAACATAAACAAGAGAAGAAAGAAAATAAACAGGTAAGGCAAGAAGAAATTAGAAAGAATGAATTAGAACAGAAAACAACATGAGAGAAAAAGTAAGGTTCAAAATGTTAAAGCAGATAATAACATATATCCTAAATAATCCAGACAACATAAAAAAAATAAAATCACTATTAACAATAACCGGATACATAATATGTTAATTGTAATATAAAAAAACTAAAAGAAGAAGACACTAAAAAGCCTACTAATCAAATGAAGAACAATATTCATATCCAAACGAAAAGAATCATATAATTGATGATGACCAATTACAAACTAACATCAGTGATAAAAAATGAATAGAATGAAATAAATTATATACAATTTATAATTTGAATTTAAATGTTGAGAAAGTGTGTTTTTATTTTGGGTATCCCTTGTAATTTGAATTTGAATACACTTTGATAATGTTATAATTGTTTTTCCTTATGTGCATGTGACTCAACCCTATTATAGATTTTATTAGAAATATTATCACTCCTATATTAGTATATTTTAATTTGAGAATTGTATCTATTAAAAATCTAAAAATATTACTATTACTTTTTCTGTTACTGTTTGCATTCATTATTTGACAATATAAATTCTACTAATATAATATATTATTATTTAAATAGAAAAATACCGTGACAAAGAGAGTGATTAACAGAAATGTTAATATTTTTCTTATGTGATGTATCTACTTTTGCTTCCTTCATTTGCCAAGTCTTGGGAAAAAAAAAAAAAAAAAAAAAAGCCAAAGACATGTTTCCCAGGATAAATATGTGGCGTCGATTTTAAGCAATTAATACGAGTGAACAATTATCTAATTTAATCGGATAAATGATTAAGCTATGCATGGCTCCCCCAGAGATCTGTCTGTGAATTTTGCATGTTTTGCTTTTGTGTGTTTTCTCGTATCAAATTTCACAATGAAAGTGCCATGCTCATTGCTTAACATATAGAGGTATTTCTCAAAATGAAAGGCTAAACGTATAGGAGTTGCAATTGTGATTCCAAAGATAATTGCCATAATAACTGCAAAATGTTGACAAGAATTCTATGTTTTGTCCCAATTCCTGCTCAGTGAAATTTCAGTCTTTACAAAATGAAAATTAAAATCCTTAGAACCACATCCCCCAACCTTGGGCCTTTGGAATTGCAGGTAACTTCTCAGTTGCTGTTGGCAAGCCTTTCATATATATATATATATATATATATATATCCATCACGATACCTGAGAACAAAGAATTCTATGAAGAAAGAGAAAATGATACAATTTAATTGCATCATGTTCATCCAAAAAGGGTATTATGTACCAGTGTATGTGTACCTGGCTGTTGTCAAAGCTACATTATTGACCCTTTGGTTATTAGAAAGCAATCCAAGTGATCCGTCACAGTTTGATCTTACAGTGGATAATATTATTATATCCTCTTCTTTTCCTTGTAACTCATCAAACGTCAACACTTTCACTATAAATTTATCAAGATTCTTGTACTTCTCTCCAAGTTTGTCTTTTATTTCGTCAACTTGAGCAGTATATGGAGATGCCACAGCAATGCTAAGCTGCTTTCTGAAGCCCTTCCATGCTGAGTGGGAAATATATATATATATATATATATATATATTGAATACAAATAAATATATATCAAAAGAGAAAAAAATCATACATATATATGTGTATATATAGGCAATACAAGGAAAAGTTGTTAATGCATGTGGAAATATTAGTACTCATGGGCATCGAAGGAATAGAATTTTATGGAAAAGAACAAACAAAAAACATAAACACGACATATCAAAAGAAAAACATTCACACATATAGACAATACAAAGAAAACTTTTCTTAAATATTGAAGAATATATTACTCTTGAAGGGCATGCATGCAAAGAATGGAGTTTACAAAAAAAAAAAATAATAATAATAATAAATAATAAAAAAACAAAGAAAGCACAAAAAAGGAAAACTTTTCTCAAATGTTGAAGTACATACCTTTGTAGAGATTCTGGACAGCTCTAACCACAACAGCAACTTCAACCATATTTTTCCAGTTATGTCGATTGTCATCGTCCATTTCTTCTTTTCCACAAGAAATGTTTACAAAAGAGTAGGGACCAAAGA
>NW_010357589.1:72234-76970 GCF_000414095.1 Morus notabilis
ATATATATATATATATATATATTGAATACAAATAAATATATATCAAAAGAGAAAAAAATCATACATATATATGTGTATATATAGGCAATACAAGGAAAAGTTGTTAATGCATGTGGAAATATTAGTACTCATGGGCATCGAAGGAATAGAATTTTATGGAAAAGAACAAACAAAAAACATAAACAGGACATATCAAAAGAAAAACATTTACACATATAGACAATACAAAGAAAACTTTTCTTAAATGTTGAAGGGCATGCATGCAAAGAATGGAGTTTACAAAAAAAATAAATATAAATAATAAAAAACAAAGAAAGCACAAAAAAGGAAAACTTTTCTCAAATGTTGAAGTATATACCTTTGTAGAGATTCTGGACAACTCTAACCACAACAGCAACTTCAACCATATTTTTCCAGTTATGTCGATTGTCATCGTCCATTTCTTCTTTTCCACAAGAAATGTTTACAAAAGAGTAGGGACCAAAGAGTGGGCCCGGAAGACAGTACTGATCTCTGTTTCTAAATCCACCATGATGAGTACTCAAGCTAATGTTGAGCTTGGAAACTTCTAGCATTAACTTGTTGGAAGATTCCCCAGGTCCCATAAGTTTCTCTAGCTAATTTGCTTCCGCAGAATCAATGTTTTAGTTGAGTAATACTGGCATGTAAAGAAGAAGAAGAAGAAGATGATGAAGAAGAAATCCCATGCAAAAGGAGAGAGAAAAAAAAAAACAAAATTTATATGTGGTGAAGTAATCCAAATGTTCTGTTAAGAAGCGGAAGAGGTGGAGTAGTCGGGATTTCCAAGAGTTAAGAGTACTCATTTTTCATCATAAACGTCTGCAGTGAGAATATTGGGAAGCTGAAGAGTGTGAGGAAAATTAATAATTTGAATTTAAATGTTGAGAAAGTATGTTTTTATTTGGGGTATCCCTTGTAATTTGAATTTGAATACACTTTGTTAGGAATTTTTATTACTTGGCAATTTATTGGCAATCTTCTAAAAATTAAAAAAAAAACAGGTGTAAGAAGAATTCATATTGCAGAAGAAGAATTCGAATCATATTTGAAATTAAAGTTGCAGATTTTGTTGAGTTGAGATTTGAACAGATAAGGATAAAGGCTTGGTCAAAGGAAGATAAGACATTAGTTGAGATTTAGAGAGATAAAAATAATGCATTGGTTATTTGAATTTAAATGAGATTCTAAAAAGAGATAATGTGGAAATTAAGTTGCCATATTAATGGAGTAATTCAGATTTGAAAAGTAGATGTATTATCCGAATATGCATTGATTTGTTTCAATTTGGTCACTACGAGATATACTTTAAAAGCATCATCTTTGGATATATATATATATATATATTGATTTGAATTTTATAAGGTGCTGCACAATTCAAAGCCTTTTTCCAGTAAATTGCTTCAAGGGCCATCCTTTACTCTCAAGTACCCATAAAGAATTTGCCAACACATATAACAGAATAACAAGTGATGCTTCTTTATAATGTTTGCCCCTTTTCCAATAGCTCAGCCTCAAGTAGTCTCTCCCATTCCCTTAGCTGTCATCGCAGCATTCATAAAGTTTCCCCATTCACTTTCCAGTTGGATAAGCTCCTCAAGGCACCCTTCAGTTTTCAAAAAATTGCGCATTGAATTCCTAGAGTTGAAGGCTTTAACACATTTCATCATTGCAGATTTATCTCCAAGCTTTTTGTAATCAACTGCAGCACCCTTCAGAAGCTTCTGTTCTATGGCATCGATTCCATCCTTATCTCTTGTCATGTAATTATTTTGGGTTGCATGGTCTTTCCAGTAGGGAATGTAATGAAGTCCCCAGTTAAATAGTTTTCCCTGAAGGCAAGATTCCAAACATTTAGTGAAGAAGTTGCCCTTGGCATATGCAAAAGCTGCACGCTCATAAGACCGTGCTCGAACAAAACATTCTCCAGCTTCTTGTAGCTTAGAATCCCCAAAATTTTCCAGATAAATAGAACCTGCATGAACAGTATAATCGGACAAAAAATTATACAAATATAAGTGCATTATTCAATAACATGATTATTTTTTTCACTAAAAAACTCCTTAAATAAGTGCATTATTTTTTTTTGTTTTACACTAAAAAACTCCATAAACTTGTCACACAGAAACTAAGATCAAATTTCTTCCTTTGTGTTAAAGTATAAAACTATTATTGGCTCATCTTCTAATAGTTTAAGCTTTTGGGATGGATTGGTAAACTAACATGGCATCAGAGCGGGAGGTCATGAGCTCAAACCGTCATAATTGCACTCTTCATCCCTATTTAAATTGTCATGTTAGGCCTTTAATATATCTCGGGCTTAAATATTCACGTGTTGGGCTTTCTAATTAATTTTCCATCCACACGATTGTCGGGAGGGAGTATTAAAGTATAAAACTATTGTTAGTCCACCTCCTAATAGCTGAAGCTTTTGGGATGGATTGGTAAACTAACACTTTGTACTGCATGGAAAGAAAAAACTTGTCCAGAAAAATAGAAGAAAATACCAGCCAAATTGAATTCCTTCGATTCGTAGAAGCATTTGGCAGCTGCCTCAAATTTTCCAATAGAATTGAATATTATAGCAGCATTCTTGAGATACATCCCAGCCACATCAGAATTTGAAGTGCTTATATTCCAAGCAGCAGCTCGAAGGCCAGAAGCTTCAGCCCACTTTGCCAAAAACGCCTCTCCTGCTCTTTCAAAGCACATTTTTGCAGGCTCATACTTCTGTTCATTGAAAAGCTGCACAATAAAAAACAAGGAAATTGTTTAAAATTCCTTTATATAAGATAGAGTTTGTCACCTTGTGGTATTCGACAATAGTACTTCTATTAACAACATAGTAGTAAACAAAAAAGACCTTAATGCCTCTCGACTTCCACTCCTCTTTGCTGCTGCAAACTTGGATCTCCTCCAAAAATGAATCATCAAGTCCTCGAACTTTGACAAGTTGCATCGTTTTCCAATAGTCGCACATGGGTGCGGAAAACCCTTCACCGTCACCAGTCTCAAGAATCCATAGCCTTTGCCTTGTACGAGTAATAGCCACATACAGTTGCTTCAGCTCAGAACACAAAAGTCTATGCTTAGCATGGTCCAAACTTGGAAACGACCACCGTGATGTATGGCCAAGGATATTCTTTTCCTTCATAAAAGAGTATATGAGGTTCCATTGTTCTTTGATAGGTGATGAAGAAAGGAAATTGTACAACAGGACATCCTGTGACAAGAAAGGAAACATGGTAAGTAAACAAAAGTGCTAGAGTGGAAGGTAAAATTGAACTATCCAGTTTGACTTCAAACATAAAATAACATAGATATGTTCTTTAAAAGTAAGATGTTCCCGAAGAATATAATATTTCTGGACACGATGGAACTAGAAGAGTTAAGATTGATGGAAAAATTTAACACCATGCATTATCAACTTAAAACAAAATAAAAGCAAGAAAACATAATACATAAAATTCATCTAAAAGCTTATTTCGGACATCTCCAACTCGATCCATAATCTAATTTTAATCACCTGAAATTCTAGGCCCTTGCACTCGGATATCGTTAATATAAGAGCATGATTCCCACTGTATTTCAGAATTTCATTCTTGACGTTGTCATCTCTTACCAAGACAACCTGGTCAGCTCCAAAGCCAACCAGACTCCTTCCACAATCTCCAGAATTACTCAACATGAAAGAGAACTCAATTTTACCATTCCTAGATTCAACCAATACTGGAGTTTCCCCATCGATGAGGCTTGTCTCAGGGGTCAAGGGATCTATAGATAGTGGGAAAAAATGATAAACAAGGTCAATAACACTCTGAGCTAGCTTCAAAACACCCGCATGAGTTCGAAGGTTCTGGCTCAACTGGGATATGCCTGCAATTACACCTTTCTCTCCTCTCCCATAGATTCTATCACCTCTTGATTTCATTACAAATTCCTCATAGAAAAGGTGGCGAATGTCCTCAAATCTAAAGTCAATCCCTTTTGCAATTGTCTGCGCAGTATCACCGGCGAAAACAAAACCATCTTCCACATTTCTACACACATGTCTAAAAAGTGCAATCTGGCCCATAGTTAAATCCTGCACTTCATCGATATATACAAAGTCAAACTTGGCAGCCTCGTACTCTTTTTCTTTGAGTCGAAGATGAAGATCAGTCACTAGATCAGCCAAATCATATTCAACATTCATTTTCTTTTTCTTTTCATATTGCATAAAAATCTCGTATATCTGCTGCCTTTCAGGTTCACTTAATGTTGACACCCGGCTACTGGACAGCGAAATATAATCCTTGCAACTAAGTTTTCCATCACGAACATTCCAAGCCTGCAGTCCACCCTTTTTAGGAATATCCTTCAAATGGAATAGCATTTGAACTCTTGTTTTAAATACTCTTTAAAAGCTTTTCTAAAACTAGTTATTTCAATCGGCCATCTCATTTGACTTTAAAACGGATTTCGTGAGAAATCTTAAATTCAAGTACATCTTAAAGTCCTTCTAAAATTACTCATTTAAATCGTCATGTTTAAAATTCATTTATTTGTTGCATGTACTGTAACATTCTAAAACTTAAATACTCAAAACTAGGGTTGTTAGTTACAACCTTGGTTTTCTTAACATACATATGTACGTATACTTTTTAAACATACATACTTGAAACTTTTGAATCATATAGACATATACATGATTTTTCTTAAACTTACTGCGGAAAATA
>NW_010357589.1:85855-116294 GCF_000414095.1 Morus notabilis
GCTCCACAAGGGAGAAAAAGAAAATAACAATAATTTCCTCCGACTCAAGGGAGGCATTCAAGTTATAATCACGGTGTCGTGGGGGACCTTGCAAACCCTCACGTTCCGATGATTGCGCGCAAGTGGTACGCGAGCACTCGGGCCCATCAGTAAGAAAGATAAGGTAAGATAATAAAATTATGATAAGACATCATAATTAAGCATAATCAGCTCATGCATATTTATTCATGTGTACTTACAGTTATTTTGTGAGATATAGTTCCTACTTGCTGAGCGAAAGCTCAATCAGATATGTTCATGCTGTAGGTAAGAAACCTATCAGCAATTCTTGAAGGGCAATGGCGAGCGGTGGACGAATGGTGGAGATGGGAATGGATACCGCTCACGCAGTTATTTTCCGCAGTAAGTTTAAGAAAAATCATGTATATGTCTATATGATTCAAAAGTTTCAAGTATGTATGTTTAAAAAGTATACGTACATATGTATGTTAAGAAAACCAAGGTTGTAACTAACAACCCTAGTTTTGAGTATTTAAGTTTTAGAATGTTACAGTACATGCAACAAATAAATGAATTTTAAACATGACGATTTAAATGAGTAATTTTAGAAGGACTTTAAGATGTACTTGAATTTAAGATTTCTCACGAAATCCGTTTTAAAGTCAAATGAGATGGCCGATTGAAATGACTAGTTTTAGAAAAGCTTTTAAAGAGTATTTAAAACAAGAGTTCAAATGCTATTCCATTTGAAGGATATTCCTAAAAGGTTTTATCTTAACTAAAATTAAGAAAAGCTTTAAGAAATTTAGTGATTCACTTATTTGAAATTATTGTTACAAATTATGAAATTATTCCTTCTTATATAAAAAAAAAAAAATGTTCCGCATATTTTAAGAAACCACAGTAAGTACAAGTTAAAAAGTTAGTAACAGTGGCGGCCTCAAAGGAGGGTCGTCACAGAAGATCAGTCACTAGATCAGCCAAATCATATTCAACATTCATTTTCTTTTTCTTTTCATATTGCATAAAAATCTCGTATATCTGCTGCCTTTCAGGTTCACTTAATGTTGACACCCGGCTACTGGACAGCGAAATATAATCCTTGCAACTAAGTTTTCCATCAGGAACCTTCCAAGCCCGCAGTCCACCCTTTATGTACGATGTTATTTCAGTAAAAACTGTGGAGGGGTCAAGACCGTTGGTTAACTCCTTTTTGAAACGAGGCCAATAAGAAATGTTAAACTTGTCAAAGTTAACTTCCTTCATTCTAATAAATGTTCTTAAGGCAATTGATTTTGTACTTTCATGAGAATCTTCCTTTGCTTCAGGAAATCTATTGAAGAATGAATTGCCTAATGTTCCATCCAGCATTATGAGAAACTTGTGAAATGTTATAACAAGTGGGTATAAATTAGGAGGGAGACCCACAAAAGAATCTGGAATTTCTTCAAAATTCAATAGATCATCCATGTCATCCAAAAGAATTGAATTCGAATCTTCTGCAGATTTCTCACCACGAGCAAACCTATAGCATTCAAAATGGGGAAAAATCAGAAGAAAAGAACCATTTCAATGAAAACAAAAGCATATAAACGCAATATTTGATATATGAGTGCATGCATATTGATCATCTATCTATTGAGACTAGTTAGTGAAAAAAGAAAGCAACGGAAAGAACATAAGTGTTCCCTTGTAAGATTCTCTAGAATGTATCATGATGTAACCTACTTTAATTCCTCAAAAACAACCCAGTTATTAGAGTTAGTGCTCTTTCAAAAAGGAAAGACGGGGAAAAGAGAGAATAAAGGAAAACATATGAAAACAACAATATACTAAATCATGTTGCTTTCGACGATCACACACCTTGTCAATCCAGAAACATGTTGTTTTACAGCACAACATAGTCGTGGATTGAGAGTCACAAAAATCTGGTGCAGAAACGTCTCCTCGCTTTCTTCAACTCTTTCACCATCTTCTGCTATTTCAAACTTGGAGGATCTACAACCTTTGAATTCATGGAAACCTTCTGAAGCTACATGATATAACTGCTCTATCTGAACTAACTTTCTAATAAGGACTGTAGTTTTTCCTGTTCCTGACCTCCCAAGAATGAAGGAGCTTTTACCAAAATTGATTATCTCCATTTCTTGCCAAGTCAATTCGAATGGAAGTTCCAGTTTCCTGCCATTGCAGCTAGAGAGCAAGTGCCCCATCATACCAGACGAGATCGAATAGAATTTCGTAAGCAGCAAACTGTCGCCGACCTTTGAATCCTGCAAAAACCTTCTTTCATTATTTCCTTCTTGAATGCAGCTAGATTTCTTGTGACGCACAATGTGATGGGATGTTTCCCAGCTCATTGGAATCTCCAAACCCCTAAAGCCAAAAATGAAATAAGGTATCAACTAATTATAATAGATCTTACTAACAACTTCACAAGTAAAACAACATTTGAATCACCAATAATGTTTCATACTGGAATTACCCTTCAATACATTTTTCCTTGCAATGATTAAGAAACTTATCAGTGTATGTCAGAAACATGGAATCAAGTCTCTTGACCAGTTTTGGAATGTCCACCAGCGGCAGCAAATCCCAGAACTTCAAAACTTGGATGTACCGAAATTCCTCATGGTCTATGTCAACTGAACAAATAACATAAAGATCTTTAACCTTGAATTGTTTCAGAGCAAGTTTTGATTTATCACAGATTATGCCAACATTCCTCTGCTTCGGTCTCCAGCCATTCGCAAGCCTCAGTAACAGGTTCATGACTAACTTCTTCATCTGCAATGACTTAATCTTACCGAATGATTTCCTGAAGTTATCGCTGAACAGAACCTGAGAGCATCAGAAAAGAAAAGATTAATACTTACGAATCAAACAAGAGTCAAAGATAATAAGATAAAATATGTCAAATACCTTCCACCTAGCATTCTTGAAAAGGGGACTATTAGCATCAAACACCTCATCCAATTGATCAAGCTCTTTCTTGATTTCATTTACAAAGTCTGACATCTCCTTGTCTTCCTCAATATTGAAGAAACAATTCCGATTCTTTGCGTCGCATATAATCGATTTCCAAACAGAATCATTTTTTGACAAAGTTCTTTCATTTCCCAGAATCCAAAGACACTGTCTGCATTCAAATGAAAAAACAAATGATACAATTTAATTGCATCATGTTCATCCAAAAAGGGTATTATGTACCAGTGTATGTGTACCTGGCTGTTGTCAAAGCTACATTATTGACTCTTTGGTTATTAGAAAGCAATCCAAGTGATCCGTCACAGTTTGATCTTACAGTGGATAATATTATTATATCCTCTTCTTTTCCTTGTAACTCATCAAACGTCAACACTTTCACTATAAATTTATCAAGATTCTTGTACTTCTCTCCAAGTTTGTCTTTTATTTCGTCAACTTGAGCAGTATATGGAGATGCCACAGCAATGCTAAGCTGCTTTCTGAAGCCCTTCCATGCTGAGTGGGAAATATATATATATATATATATATTGAATACAAATAAATATATATCAAAAGAGAAAAAAATCATACATATATATGTGTATATATAGGCAATACAAGGAAAAGTTGTTAATGCATGTGGAAATATTAGTACTCATGGGCATCGAAGGAATAGAATTTTATGGAAAAGAACAAACAAAAAACATAAACAGGACATATCAAAAGAAAAACATTTACACATATAGACAATACAAAGAAAACTTTGCTTAAATGTTGAAGGGCATGCATGCAAAGAATGGAGTTTACAAAAAAAATAAATATAAATAATAAAAAACAAAGAAAGCACAAAAAAGGAAAACTTTTCTCAAATGTTGAAGTATATACCTTTGTAGAGATTCTGGACAACTCTAACCACAACAGCAACTTCAACCATATTTTTCCAGTTATGTCGATTGTCATCGTCCATTTCTTCTTTTCCACAAGAAATGTTTACAAAAGAGTAGGGACCAAAGATTGGGCCCGGAAGACAGTACTGATCTCTGTTTCTAAATCCACCATGATGAGTACTCAAGCTAATGTTGAGCTTGGAAACTTCTAGCATTAACTTGTTGGAAGATTTCCCTGGTCCCATAAGTTTCTCTAGCTAATTTGCTTCGGCAGAATCAATGTTTTAGTTGAGTAATACTGGCATGTAAAGAAGAAGAAGAAGAAGATGATGAAGAAGAAATCCCATGCAAAAGGAGAGAGAAAAAAAAACAAAAGTTATATGTGGTGAAGTAATCCAAATGTTCTGTTAAGAAGCGGAAGAGGTGGAGTAGTCGGGATTTCCAAGAGTTAAGAGTACTCATTTTTCATCATAACGTCTGCAGTGAGAATATTGGGAAGCTGAAGAGTGTGAGGAAATACGTGGGCTAATTTTAATTACCACTTGCGATGAAATTTTAAAATAAAAAAACATGCCACCTTTGTTCACTCTCTACTTTTAGCATGAAAAAGGGGTAATTTCTTATTATTTCCAAAATTATGAGCATTATGTCATTTTAATTTTTAAAATTTTAATTTTAATAAATTAATTCTTGGACTTTAATTTTTTTTTTTTTACAAATTTAGTCCTCATATTAAAATTGATAAATAACTTTTAAATTTAAAAAATAATCACATCCTAATTGCATAATAATTAAAATTTTTATAAAAATAGTTATTTTAAATGTAAAATGTTCTAATTTTAAAGGGTTTAAAAAAAATAAAGAGAATATTTTCGATCTTAGAACCTCGGCCCTAGTTAAACCTAAAGCTTCGGATCATAAAGATTCGTGCCCCGACCAAAATGAATGGGCTTCAAGTCAGCCTATTTGGCCCGGCCTATACTTGTAACTCTACACTATTAGCGTGCTTGCTTATCAAGATTAGAGAATGAGAGTCAATCTCATATTTACTTATTCTTTTTTATCCTAAAATATGAGTGTAATTGGTGGACCCCACTCAAATTTGAAATTGAGACTCCCATTACCGATGTTACCATTAAATTGCTATCTTACCCCTAAATTACTTATAAATATAAAATGAAAAATAAAATTCAAAAACTAATAACTAGAACATATATTTATTATTTTATTTACCTAATATTATAATATTAGCCTAATTATTATTAACTTTACTATAATACATATGTACTTTATTATGTTTACTAAACTTAATAATATATTTTAATTTTTAAGACATTTTAATTTTAATTTTTATTTATTTGAATTTTGACAATTTATTTTCATATTTTAAATAATTATGCACTTTATATTTATTATTTCATCACCATATTATTATAATAAATATTTAAATTATGATTAATTTTAATATAATAACTGCACAATTTATTTATTAATTGAAAACACAAAATTTACTTAAAGGGTATATTAGTATATTTACACCAATTCATTATGATTCTGGGTGTAAGTAAACGCATGAGAGGAATTTAAAATGATTCTGATTTTGAATCCTATCACAAAGTAAGCAATTTATTATGAACCTATGAATCATGTACACTCCGATTCATAATCATTTTAATTACGTGTAGAAAAACATGCCGCATATATAATATATGTAGCAACATAAAACAAATTTAACACCAAAAATAGCAACGAATGAAGAATAATTTTCCTACATAAATGATAAAATTTGGATTAACACACTGATATGGCATTTGCATTATAGATGCTCCTTGCACTGTGCCTATGCAAGAAAGCTTACCTTGCCAATATGAGCCTTGCACTGGGTCCGCGTGGGGGAGATTGCCTAACGTTTTGGCAACGTATGAGGCATGGCAACATCACCGCGCGAGCTAAAAACAAAACACTACATTCTCTAAACGACAAATCAGATTATTGATTTTGGCATTCGCAGTGGTCTGGTTGTTTAGTTTTAATGTTAAATTGCTCCTATAAAATCAAGTAAATGACTGTTTTTCGACCACTTTTTAAATAAATGGTAGGACTTTTCGATTTTTAAATAAATGGTAGAACTTTTTTTATTTTAGTAAAATGACTTTTTTTTCAGTAGTCAATTAGTGATTCACTAATGGTTAACTACTGATTGATTAATTTATTATTATAATTTACGAATGATTTATCATTAATAAACATATAATTTATTAATTAAAATTGATTAATTGATATTATTTAATAATGAAAAATCATTAAGTTAATCAATGTTAAACTTAAGTCAATCAGTGATTGATCGCTAATTCAATCAGTGATAGACCGGTCAATTAGTGATTAATTACCAAGTTAATCAATAATTGGCCACTAAGTTAACAAAAGAAATGGTTATTTTACTAGTTTTACAAAACTTCAGTTATTTAAAAAAAAATCTTTAAAAAGAGCCATTTACTTCTATATCCCTTAAGAATCTGAGTTTTATTCAAATGCATCCTTTTTGTAATGTAAGGGTAAAATGGTCTTTTATGACCTTCTTTCAATGCAAATTGACAAAAGGCGGTGATATTAAAACCATTAAACGTCAAAATTTGAAAGTGTGATTACACAATTAAATAGCAGTCAACTAAGTTGAAAAAAGAGAGAGAAAGAAACTACAACCTTATTAGTTGTTTCTTTTGAAATAATATGGAATCAAATTTGAATATTATCAAACTTAAAAGACGACTCGATCCTATCTAACATTGTTTGATCATCAAGTGGTTATTGAAAACCACGATTACCAATTACCCTTGTCCTTCAGTTTGACCAAACCATGCAACCTCAAACAATAATCAACAATTGATACAATCACAAGGCAAAAAGGTCGTATTAAATCAATGAAATTTAATAAAGAATTTAGACAAGTTTTATTCTATAAAAAGACAAAGTCAATGCAAGATAAATAAAAATAAATAAAATAAATTAAGACAGCGCATATAAAAGAAGAAAAAACCAAAGACCCCATCAATGATATATAGAAACAAACCGCGTTGATTCGGACGTTTATAATATGATGATCATGAAATGAACCCTACGTTTACTCCAATATGTCAAAACACATGTATATGCATGCATCACAAGCCCCGGTGGAAACGCAACTGCGTTTGTTGATATATACATATGTAGGGTATAGAGAAAATTGTTGAATCTTATTCTTAATTAGTATCTTTTTGATAATATAGTTTAAAAAATATTAATCAAGATTAAAAATTAAAAACTAAGACTCATGCATTTTTAAGGGATATTTATCAAGACCTTTCATAATAAATATATGTTTTTTTTTTCTTTTTTGGGGAGTAAATATATGTTTTGTTTTATTAAAAATGACCAATCTCTTTTACTCTACATGTAAGTGTAACATTTGCATTTGGTTCCATGTATACTTGAATATAAGATATAATTGGGCTAAAACAAGCACCAATGATCACAACTTTGTCTTACAACCATTCGTTTACTGTTAATCTACGGACACTGAGACTTCAAAAGCGTAATTAATGCTATGTTTGGTAGGAAGGAAATAAAATATGATAGAAAAGAAATATAGAAGTGATGAAAAATAACAATGATGGAAAGGAAATTAATTTTCTTTTATGTTATTTGGTATGAGAAAATGGAAAGAAAATGAGCCTACCTTCACTTGTTTGGTATTGGAAGTTAAATTGGGAGGAAAGAAAAAATCTTACTCATAAATTACTTTTATACCCTTAAATTTTTTGCTTAGATGTTGATGGAGAAAAGTGTAGTTTAGTAACTTTACTCACTTTAATGAGTTGCCTCTATTTTTCATCTCATTTTCTGCCCACTTGTAGAAAGAAAAAACATACTGGGATCCACATGTATTATTTTTCACTCTATTTTCTCTTCCTTTCTCTTTTCTCTCCTACTAAACAACTTACATTTTCAATTTCCCTCTCAAAATCCCTCCACCTTCTTCCTTCTTTTTACTTTTCTTTCCTACTAAAACGTGCACACGACCAAAGAATCACAATAGATCTAGGCCAACGGTAGAGCATAATATCAATTTGATGGACCCTATGATTACGACTTATTTGTTTAGTCGGGACCTTCATGCGCACCCACAATTTAAAAAGCAACAAAGACAAATTTAATTGATCAACAACAATGCAAAAAAAAAAAAAAAAAAAAAAAAAAAAAAAAAAAAAAAAAAAAAAAATTTTGTTCAAAGTCAATATCTAATTTTTCCTTTTCTTCAATCCAAATAAAAATTTCATTAAATGAAATTAAGCATAAATATTCAGTCCGATGTAACACAAGAAAAATACGCAATTAAAGAATTACAACAAAAATTGGTCAATGATACAAAATTAGAGTTTTATAAAACATATCGATTAACTATAAAAGAATGTCCTCTCTTCACCCTATAAATAAGTGTTCTCTATTCCATCAACACTAGTATGTATAATTGAAAAAGGATTAAGGGATAGAAACAGTGAGAATGATTTTTGTAAAGAAATTAGAAAATGGTTGAAAATTATTTTCCTTGTTCTATTTTCATTTTTTAGTACTTATCAATAATGTTATAATATATTAATTAATAATTATAACCAAACACGATTTGTTTTTATTATACTCAAAATAATCTCTTAAAAAATCAACCAATGTAATTTCAGAATCGGTCTCAAAATAGATCTCAAAACTATTGGAGAGGGTTGGCCAGGTTTTGAGGATTAGGTATGGTGAGTTGTTGGGGCTGGGTGTCGTCGACCATGGTGCAAAGGCAGGAAGGAATGTGATCAGAAATTTAGGGAAAGGAGATAGAGGAGGCTGCCGGTTTTGGGAGGAGAGAAAAAGGACTAGTGGCGCTCTGATACCATATAGAAAGGTAATTTGATGAAAATCGATTCCACCCTTTTCATTGAATAGGAGAAGTATTTATAGATTACAAACAGAATTTGGAAACTGAATTTAAATCTAGTAACTAAATCTAATCTAGGAAATTTAAATGCTCAACTAATTACAATATCTAATTATAGTATTTACAATTTAAATTTTAAACTAAAATCAGATTTTGTGATCTGATTCTCTAATAAAAACAATCTCATTTTTTCTTTTGTATTAAAAATAAAATCATTTTAAAAACGTTACCAAACTGGCAGACAGTTTCCTTACAATTCATCTTGTAGCCATATTCTATGAATCTAAGTATATTTTTTCTGATCAATTATGGAATTGCACAAATAACATTGTTCTAAGATTTTTAAGATTTTATGATGCATGCAACGTTAAGATTTGTTTTGCATAATATAAGGAATCCCAACATTAACAATCTCCGCTGTTAAGTTTCACTTCCAAAAAATTAAGGCCATATAAAAGCACACAAAGCAATAACAACCGTAAAGCCTTTTAAGCACCGATAGTTTTGCGTGTATTGTGGTGGTCGGAGATGGCAGATGGCGAGGAGTAGCTGCATCCCTCTTCGATGGTTGTGGGAACGCTAAAGGATTTCAATGCTGCAGAAAGTATCTTTTGGTAAACAGCTGTACTTTTATTCATTAATGAGCTGTGATATATATACACCAATATATGATACATGTGTTGTAACTACATGCTGAGAAAGTGGAAACAATTTAGGGATAGAAGCTAACTATAGCTATAGTACAGATATGGTATAACAGAAGCCTTGATTTGCAGAGATCTTAGTTGAGGAGAATATCAGGAAGTTGGAGCCGAGTCTTGTGCATCTGATGAGGTTGGATAATCTCTAACATGCCCCCGCAAGATGGTGCTTCCATTGGAAACACCAATCTTGGACCGGAGAATTAAGTGGCACTGTTTAGGAAGTGGTTTTGTGAGAAGATCAGCAAGTTGATCATGGGTGGACACGTGAGAGACTCGTAGTTGACCAGCAGCAACTTTGCCACGAACGAAGTGAAAATCTATGGCAATATGTTTCATACGCGAGTGAAACACTGGATTGGCACACAAGTACGTAGCGCCCATGTTATCACAGTAGATAGTAGGAGGAGCAACAGTGATGCGGAGTTCTTGAAGAAGAGAGGTGATCCAAGAGAGTTCAGCTGCTGTAGAGGCGACAGCGCGATACTCAGACTCAGTGGACGAACGAGCAACGGATTTCTGCTTCTTGGAGGACCATGAGATAGGATTGCCGCCGAGGTAAACAATGTAAGCACTAGTGGATGTTCGGTCATGAAGATTACCAGCCCAATCCGCATCAGAAAAGGCATGTAGTGATAATGGTTGATTGCGACGCAGATGAAGACCAAAGTAGATAGTATTTTTCAAGTAGCGTAGGAGTCGTTTTGTAGCTATCCAATGAGCTTGGGTTGGGCAATGCATTAATTGAGCAAGTTTGTTCACAGCAAAGGAGATATCTGGACGAGTAAGAGACAAATATTGTAGGGAGCCAATGACTTGCCTGTATTCAGTAGCATTAATAAGGAGGGACCCATCATTAGGAACCAATGCTTCGGAAGTGGACAGAGGAGTAAGCACATCTTTAGCACCATCCATTTTGGCTCGAACAAGAAGATCATGAATATATTTGTGTTAAGTGAGGAAGAGACCTTTGGATGTAGGAAGAACTTCCACGCCTAAGAAGTAGTGTAGGGCCCCGAGATCCTTGAGAGAAAACCGAGTAGATAATGCTTTGATGAAGGTATGTAACTCCTCTGATTGATTGCCTGTCACAAGAAGATCATCCACATAAACAAGAAAGTAAATTATGGAACCATGGTTGTCATAGATAAAGAGGGATGTATCAGCCCTTGAATTGGAGAAACCATAGGTGAGAAGAAACTCCTTGAGCTCGTTGTACCAAGCTCGTGGTGCTTGCTTCAAGCCATAAATTGCCTTATGAAGACGACACACATGATTAGGCAAAGCGAAATCAATAAATCCAGGTGGTTGTGTCATATAAACTTCTTCATGAAGAGTACCATGGAGAAAAGCATTGTTGACATCCAATTGACGAATGGGCCAGCCCCGACTTAAAGCAACAGAAATAATCAGGCAGATGGTGGTGGGTTTAACAACCGGACTGAAAGTGTCATGATAGTCAACTCCAGGTCGTTGATGAAAACCTTTTGCAATGAGTCTTGCCTTGTAACGAGAGATGGTGCCATCCGGATTGCGTTTAATTCGAGGAGTAAGCACATCTTTAGCACCATCCATTTTGGCTCGAACAAGAAGATCATGAATATATTTGTGTTAAGTGAGGAAGAGACCTTTGGATGTAGGAAGAACTTCCACGCCTAAGAAGTAGTGTAGGGCCCCGAGATCCTTGAGAGAAAACCGAGTAGATAATGCTTTGATGAAGGTATGTAACTCCTCTGATTGATTGCCTGTCACAAGAAGATCATCCACATAAACAAGAAAGTAAATTATGGAACCATGGTTGTCATAGATAAAGAGGGATGTATCAGCCCTTGAATTGGAGAAACCATAGGTGAGAAGAAACTCCTTGAGCTCGTTGTACCAAGCTCGTGGTGCTTGCTTCATGAGCTCGTTGTACCAAGCTCATGGTGCTTGCTTCAGGCCATAAATTGCCTTATGAAGACGACACACATGATTAGGCAAAGAGGAATCAATAAATCCAGGTGGTTGTGTCATATAAACTTCTTCATGAAGAGTACCATGGAGAAAAGCATTGTTGACATCCAATTGACGAATGGGCTAGCCCCGACTTAAAGCAACAGAAATAATCAGGCGGATGGTGGTGGGTTTAACAACTGGACTGAAAGTGTCATGATAGTCAACTCCGGGTCGTTGATGAAAACCTTTTGCAACGAGTCTTGCCTTGTAACGAGAGATGGTGCCATCCGGATTGCGTTTAATTCGAAACACCCATTTACAACCAACAATATTTTGATGAGGTTGTCGTGGTACTAGGTGCCAAGTGCCATTTCGAGTAAGGGCATTAAGTTCATCGACCATAGCATCACGCCAGCAAGGGTCACGAAGTGCAGTGGAGACACAAGTTGGCTCAAGAGGGCCGGGTATGGGATGTTTGGTGGTTGTGAAAATCTGTTTGGGCTTAAAAATATTATTTTGAGAACGGGTGGTCATGGAATGAGTGTGTTCAATAGGATGAGATGAAGAGGATCTAGGTGGTGGTGGAAAGGATGGAGAGGGCACATTTCTAGAAGGCACATAATCAGAAAGCTCTGGTAGAGTAGTTGCGGCAGAGGACTGTATGTGTGGAGTTACTGAAACAGTAGGTGCACTGGTGGAAGTTGAAGCAGAAAAGTCGGCAGTAGGCATAACCGCAGCAGTTGAGGGTGAAAAAGATGATGGGCAGTTGGACGTGAGAGATATAGGGACCTGAAAATGAGGTAAGTCAAGAGAAGCCAAGGAAGAAGAACAAGAAGACCAGGAAGTACGTTCACTTTGAGAAACAAAGAAGTGAGAATTTTTGGCAAAGGGGAAGACATCTTCAACAAACTGGACATGACAAGAGATATAAATTTTGTTTGTGGTTGGATCAAGACACTTGTATGCACTTTGTTGGGTGGAGTAGCCGAGAAAGACACAAGGAGTTGATCTTGGTTCCAATTTGTGTTTAGCATATGGACGAAGCCATAGATAGCAGAGACAACCAAAATTTTTTAATTTGGAGTAGTTTGGAGAAGATGAGTGGAATAATGATTCAAATGGAGATTTGAGATTGAGAAGTGGAGTGGGCATGCGATTAATAAGGTACGTGGCTGTTTGAAAAGCAAATGTCCAATAGGAGAAAGGAACCGAAGCATGGTGAAGAAGGGTGAGACCAGTTTCAACAATGTGACGATGTCGTCTTTCGGCGGAGCCATTGTGTTGGGGTGTATGAGGTGGAGTGGTGAGATGTTGAACACCATGAGAGGAAAGAAACTCTAACATTTTTTGATATTCTCCACCCATATCTGAATATAAAGTAACAAGTTTAGTATTAAAATAACACTCAACCACATTTTTGAATTTTACAAACATTTGCATGACATCAGACTTGTAACGAATGGGATATAGCCATATATATTTGGTAAAATGATCGACAAAAATGACATAGTACTTAAAGTCATTGATTGAAGTTACTGGAGCAGAACCCCATACATCTGAATAAACAAGATCTAATGGACCACGACTCTTGAGGGACGATGTACCAAAAGGAAGTTTATGACTCTTATTACAAGAGCAGGAATCACAAGGAAAATTAAATGACACAGAAGAAGACAAAAGTAAAAAACTAGATTTGGCAAGATGATGAAGATTTTTGACGAAGGATGCCCAAGACGGTTATGCCAACTTTTGATATTTGCTTTCACTCCAACCAGCACACAAGGTTTCGAAATCACAGATTGTCCACGCCTTGGCCACTCGTACACTCCTTCTTTATTCGGGCCTTGAAGAAGATGTGCCCCCGTGTTGAGATCCTTGACAACAAAACAAGAAGGAAAGAATTCAATGGATGAGTTATTAGACTTGCAAAATTTTGAAACAGAGATTAAATTCTTTTGGATAGAAGGAACACAAAGAACATTAGATAAGGAAAAATTTTTAGAGTTATGGGAGAGATGAGTGGAACCAGTGTGAGTGATGGTTAGCTCAGAGCCGTCTCCAATAAGAACATCATCACTGCCTTCATACCCTTGATGCAGAGAAAGATTATCAAGATCACTTGTAACATGATGGCTGGCCCCAGAATCCATAAGCCATCAAGAGTTGGAATTGTTCATGGAAGTGTGATTAACAACCGGTTGAGAAGAGAGTTTGGCCTTGAGAACACGACTTTGTTGAAGTTTCGATTTTGGTTGTGATTCTGTTGATAGCCACGGTTGTTGAAGTTTGGATTGGTGCCACGATGCTGTTGGAAGTTATTACTTTTGTAGTTCGAATTCGAAGGCCTGTTGTTGGTATTATTGTGTCCACTTCTTGTAAAATTAGCAGTGATAGGAGAGGATTCGGCCCGATTCTCATCTCGTTTGATGACTCCTTCTTGTTCAACCAGCTTGTCATGGAGTTCTTCAAAGGAAATTAGATTTTCACGAGCACGAACAGCAGCAGCAATTTCTTTAAATCCAAGACCAAGACCATTGAGACAATAAATAATCAGGTCATCATCTGCAAGTGGAGCATTAATCAAGGAAAGCTCGTCAGAAAGGCATTTAATAATCTGAAGATATTCAAATACTGTTTTGGACCCTTTGGTCATTAGGTGTAGTTGTTCTTTTAGATGCATAATTCGAGAACGAGACCGGCTGGCATAGAGTCTTGCTATGCGAACCCAATCATCACGTGATGTAGCAGCAGAGGCAATTAATGGCATGACAGTATCAGTCAGAGAGGCAAGAATCGCGTGTAGTAGAAGTTGATCTTGACGTTTCCACTGAATAAAGGCCGGATTTGTGATAGGAGCATTGTTTTCTTAATGGTTTCAGGTGGACTAGGTTTAGTGCCATCTATAAATCCTAAAAGGTCATAGGCAGTGAAATTGTGCTCGCCAGGATGGATAGTTGTTTGGTGATAGTTTAACAGGGAGTTGGGCTGCAGCGTTAATGGCTATGAGATGTGGTGCACGGGGATTGGCATTAAGCAGGACTTGGTTTTGGTTATTTTCGGCCATTTGAAGAAGGAAAAAAAATCTGCTCGTGGGAGCTTTACTGCTCTGATACCATAAAGGATTTCAATGCTGCAGAAAGTATCTTTTGGTAAACAGTTGTACTTTTATTCATTAATGAGCTGTGATATATATACACCAATATATGATACGTGTGTTGTAACTACATGCTAAGAAAGTGGAAACAATTTAGAGATAGAAGCTAACTATAGCTACAGTACAGATATGGTATAACAAAAGCGTTGATTTGCGGAGATCTTAGTTGAGGAGAATATCAGGAAGTTGGAGCCGAGTCTTGTGCATCTGATGAGGTTGGATAATCTCTAACAAATGCGTGGGTGTAGTTTGTTCTTCTTTCCGCGGAGGCGGGCATCAGTGGGTGATCCTCCCTTCGTTTGCTTTATTTTGGGCCGCAGTGCTGCTTTCCCAGAGCTCATCCTTGTCGGCGAATCATCAGTTTTCTGGCTGTGGTCATCTGAGCTTTGTCCTTCTATTTTTATTTCTGTCTTTGTCCAATAAAGGCGATGTTCTCGCAGTTTAGTTTTTGGTTTTTATTGCTTTGTTGGCTTTTGATTGTAATAACGCACGTGGTTTTCTCACTTTTCGTTGTAATCTTAGGCACTGTTCATTTTGCTTATTCGAGTTTAGAATTCGAGTTTTGCTATAATAAAAAGCTCTCACAAACAGTCACATCTAACTTTTTTGTTACAGTAAAAAGCTCTCACATAAAGTCACATCTAAACTCGAATTAAAAACTCAAATCAGCGAACTAAACGAGCCCGTCTTTATGTTTAGTCTGTAAGTTATATTTTTTTGGGGTGTTGTGGTTGGCTTTAGTACTTTTGGTCTCTCGATCTCCATCGATCGGAGTTACTCACCGTTTATAGTGGTGTGTTTGAAAGAGCCTTCTTTGTGTTCGAATAGTTATGTGCCTCTTTGGTTTCCACTTATTGGAATTTGGTACACGTATTACCTAGTTGAATGTTTCAATTGAACTTACTGATGGTTTCGGTCTTTATTAAGGGTTGAATCACTAAATATGTTAAAGTCTTTCACGTCTGAATTAGTGTGTGTATTTCTCTGATTTAGAATGCAATTACCTTTTTTATAAAAATAAAAATAAAAAAAGCAATAACAATTAAATAAAACTTCCACCTTTCTATTTGGATGGAAGAAAAATACAATCTATGTCCTAGTGGGCATCTACTTATATGTTTAAGAGCAAACTTGAGGAATGCATACAGCTTTGGATTTTAATCATTTTTATTGGGAGGTTTGAAATTTTGTCACTTCAAAAGATCAGTCAAAGAATAACATTTAAGAAAATGTTTTCTACCCAAATTGTCCAAGCAGTCAAAGTTAATCTACTTTGTTACCCTAATAAACTGGGATCAACTGTGATCACCAACTATTGCTGTGACTAGTAATTGATGTTGTTCGCTCCATAGTAATATGGTAGATTATCACTAGTAATTGTTTAGCTTATTTTGAATTTTCAACAAATGTCACCTATCTTCTTCGGCGTGATCATAAGAGACTAACAACGTAATGTTTGCGTCGTACTTACACGGCGACGCTCCTTATCTCGACAGGAGCGTCGAACTCATCACACCCAAATGATAACGAAGTGTTGGGAAAAACACACCCCTACACTCATACAGTAGAAAAATAATCTGAAACAAAAATAATAGAGAAGACAATGATCTAGGTGATTCGAAAAAATTTCTTACGTCCACGGAAGAGAGAGAAAATTTACTAACTGTTTCAGAATTACACACTCATATAACTTTCTCACTCTCTCTCTACCCAAAATTTCTTATGTCATTTGTCTATCTCTCTCCTCACTTTTCTCTATTTCTCTCAAAAAGGAGATACTCTTTTTCTGCACTTCTCTATTTAAGCACACATAAAGGCTTACACAAATCACTTATTTATAGACTCTTAATAATCATTGCCCATAAACAGAAAACAATAACTTACTAAAAAACACAGAATAGTAACTTTCCTAAAATCAATTTGAGTCACTTACCTAACAATCTCCACATTGACTCAAATTCTCTCAACTAACATATTTGGGTATCCAATCTTGACACCCATCATCCATCCCTCATGGATGGGGTGACGACGATGCTACTTCAACAAGAATAAACATGTGTCAAGTTCCAACTCTCATCAAACTTGACACGACGAACTGACTCTTCTTCTTCAAAGCATCTTCACTATTATAAGTCTTCACCATCTTGTATTTATTCCCTTCAATTGTCATCAACATCTTGTTGAACCCTTTTACTCCTACAACTTCTTTCACAATAGAAGAAGACTCTCCATGGCTTGGTTCCACCTTCATAACTCTACCTACAAATGTCGTCCCAATAAGCTTGTATAAAATTTTCACTTTCTCACCCTTCATGGCTACTAAATCACCTCTTTTGACCTGTATAAATTTTTCCTTGCAGTGCTTTTAGTAATCCCTGCTGAATCAGAACATCTTTTACCGTATTCTGTCAGATACTGAAATTACTCGATCCATCAAACCACTCAATCTGCTCCAACTTTATTCCGAACATCATCTTGACTTTTTTTTTTTAATCTTCGCCACAACTTTGATACCAGTTGTTGGGAAAAACACACCCTTACACCCACATATCAGAAAAATAAACTGAAATAAAAATAATATAAAAACAGAAAAGATAAAGATTTAGGTGGTTCAAAAAAATTTTCTACATCTACGAAAGAGGAAGAAAATTCACTAAGAGTTTCAGAATTTGTAACACCCTGAAGAATTAATTGAGATTAATTAAGGTAATTGAGATTATTAGTGTGCCTAATCTGATTTAATTAATTGAGTTTAAATAATTCCAAGGTATTTAAATTATTCACAGTAATTTATTTAATCCAGAAGTGTGTATGGGCGCATTTCTGGACTGTTATATTTTACACATGTCACTTTCTTTTATTTTTCTTTTCTTTTCTTTTCTTTTTCTTTTTCCTTTCTTTTCCTTCCTTTTCTTTTTCTTTCCCGTGCGTTTCTCTCTCTCTCTCTCTCTCTCACACTTCCGTGCTCTCTCTCTCCCATTTGTGTCTCAAATCAAAACCGGATTCGAACCAAGAGTGATTTCAAAGAGTTTTCAACGTCAAGAGAAGGATTCGAGGTAAGATTACTGAAAGAACCTCTCTTGAATCTATGTTTTTCGGATTTCAAAACTTATTTTTGGTTCAAAACAGATTTTGATGGATTTTGAGTAAAACTAGGGTAGAAATTGGAGATCTTGGGTTCTTTGGACTTGTTTTAGTACCTAGAACCCGGATCTAGTGGTTGTCCCTTGAGATTTTTTGAATTGGGACTGGATTTGCAGATTTTTGAACTGATTTTCGCGAGTTTTCATGAACTGGCGTTCTCTACCGGTCGACCGGATCTTGTTATGGCCACCGGCCGACCGGTCCGGTCGACCAGATGCACACCACCGGCCGACCGGTGGTGATGCACTTCTCTATCACCGGTCGACCGGTGTACACGGGGTTTTACCCTGTTTGGCCTGAAATTGTTGTTTTGACCCCTGTTTTCGAGAAAAACCCAAATTAGCTTCATTTGGGGACTTGGGATAAAAGGATTAGCATCTTTAATCCTTGTTTGAGATTGAAAACCCTTGGAATTGATTATTGAAACATGAAATTTGATTAGGGCACACTAATAGGAAATCTTGGTATATGAATGAGATTGGATTACTTTAGGACTGAGAATTGATCCTAAAGTGCCGTTTTGTATCAGTGCTCGCTGTTGATTCAGACTGAAGGGGCTTGAGGAAACGGAAGCCGGAAAAGGGCAACGCTACAAAATGTTTAATAAATGATTTCTTAAGCAAAGAGATCTTGTGAACTGGTAATAGAGTCTATTGCTGTAAGCCTAGATAGGATGCGGAGAGTGCATCCTCGGGGGCAGAACTCGAAACCGGTTCGGGTAGGCGAGGCACTTGGTTAGGTAAGTAATTTGTACTAATTACTTGCTGAAGCCTGTAACATGGTTATTTTCAGTTATATTTCCTTTGAGAAAAAAGGATGTGAGGTTCCGGCTGTTCTGTCGGGACTGAATGTCTTATTTTATTTATGTATTTAATCATTTATTCATGTGCTCATTTATTTTAAATATTTCAAATTATATCCTATTGGGCCTTTCGCTCACGTTTTATGTTTTAAATGTTAAACCCCTCCCAGGAGACTCGATGAGCGGTGCAGGGTAGCTGGAGTTGCTACTGTTGGATCAAGTGATGATTGAGTTTATCCTCTTGAATAAATGTAAGGAATTTGAGAAATTATGTAAACCTATTTAATATTAGATTTACTAGACTGTGGATGATGTCTATTGTAATTGATTATTTACATGTGCATGTATGTACGATACTGTATGTCCTGTGGGGTGGAGCCCTGTGTGTCAGAGGCTCCTGGATTATGTCGTTTATTTATATTTTTATGCAGTTAAGTGTGGGACACGGTTAGGAATCTACTTTATTAATCTCAAATCGAGTTCCACGTCACCCACCCCGTTTGGGGGGCGTGACAGAATTACATACTTATACAACTTTCTCACTTTCTCTCTAACCAAAATCCCTTACCCTCTTTGTCTATCTCTCTCCTCACTTTTTTCTATTTCTCTCAAAAGGAAATACTCTTTCTCTATACTTCTCTGTATAAGCATACATAAAGGTTTATACAAAACACTTATTTATAGACTTCTAATAACTATTAATCAAAAATAAAAAATAGTAACTCACCCAAAAACATAAAATAATAACTTTTCAAATTTAATTTGAGTCACTTACCTAACACAATGATGCGAAGACAATTGGTACGCCGATCTTCGCTACCGGGGTTCTCCAAGTGTTCTCCAAGGCAACCACCATCAATGCAAGCTCTAGCAGGAGCTCCACACAACACCGATCTTTGATGTCCATAGTTCTTAGTGTCAGCCTCAAATAAGTTGTGACATAAAAGATTAAAAGCAAATAGAAGTTGAAATGAAAATCCTACCAATAAAAATTCACTCAAACAGGGGGAAAAAAGCCGGAGAGATGAAAAGAGGGGAAATAATAAAAGGGGAAAAAAATCTAGAAGGCGCGATTTATTTACTGAAAGCATAAAGTTTTAGTTAATATCTATCATAAGTCGTTGCTATAATCAATTAATTAACTCAGTGCTGCTTGGAAAAGGAAGCATATGTATCAAAGCCACTAACCGAAGCCTTCTTATAAAATGGCAATTTTGCCCCATCCTCTAACTTGAAAAATAAACTTCTCATATATATATATTAACTCTAATAGTTGAGATTATATTTTTACTGTTATATTAATTTTTGAGTAATTAGTATGAATAGTCTTCAAACTTATTAAAAGGTGACAGTTTGATCATTAAATTTTTTTTTGACGAAACGAGTCTCAAATTATTTAAAAGGGTGTAATGTCATACTTTCTGTTAAATGCCGTCTAAAAATAAAGACTAAATCCTAACCTATTAAAGTCGATTGAGACTAAAAAATTACCTCATAAAGTAAAAGACTATAATGTTACCCTTTTAGATTATTATTCTGTTACTTTTTAGACGGCATCTGACAAAAAAAAAACTATATTACACTATTTTAAATAGTTTAGGATTCATTTCATCAAAAAAAAAATTTAAAAACTGTGGTTGTTCTTTTGGAGTGTAACTTGAGTGTAATTTTTGAGTTGAATTTGAGTTATAACTTGAGTTGAAGTTAGAACTTGAATAAAGTTCAGTAAAATTGAATAAAGTTGAAACTTAAAAGAACGTGAACTTAAATAAAGTTGAAACTTGAGTTATCTTTTTTTTGAGTTTTTTAGACAAAAGTCACATTTTAAAAAAATTTAAAGACTATTCATGCAATTTATCCTTAATTTTTTAATGGTGTACTGTAAATTTTAATATAGACATTTAAAAATCCCGCAAAACATTCTCTTTAAAAGGAAAAACTAGACCAGTCTAATATTTAGAACGGTTCAAACCGCGACTCTCAACCCACCAAGACAAAGAAGAAGAAGAAGAAGAAAAGACTTTGCAGTTTCCATGGAGGCCGAAGCTTCAGCGTAAGTTTTCAGTTGATTTTTGCTCTCTCTCTCTCTCCCTCTCACATTAATTCCAGGCTTCATCAAGTAGCACACTTGTCAAGTCAAAGAAAACAACAACAATTATAAAAACTCACCCTCTCTCTCTCTATACACACACACACACATATATATTGCAGGTTTGAGACGAGTGAGATGGTGGCGACGTTCGTGGCGTCAACTCCATTAGTGAGCGAGTCATGGAGGCTATGCAGCCTCGCCAACGCGACGGCGCCGATGGGATTCGTGACGGAGAAAACGGGAGACGGCGTCGGATACTTGGCGTTCTCCGGCGTCCAAACTGGACACTCAATCTTAGACCCCAACTGGGCGTCCCTGGTTCCCTTGGAGACCGCCGGCCCCGGGCTCTTCGGACCGCTGGTGTGCGGCGGCGAAGGCGAAGATTATCGGAATCCGGTCATGGTCCACGCCGGCCTTTTGGAACTGTTCATGTCCATGTATCGCTCAGATACTTTAACAAATCAGGTCAGTTACATTTTGATGATCATTTAAAAAAAAAAAAATTAAAACGGTGATTTTATTCTATCAAAAACAAATGTTAAGAACATAAATATATCTTTTTCTTCTTTTATTTTGGTTTTTTTCTGCTTTTATTTCGTTTTTTTTTTTTTTTTTCATTTTCGATTTTAGGAGTCAATTAGGCCACAAGATGCGACTGTAATTTGTTGTCCTTTTCACCGTCGATTGTGTTCACACTAATTGGATATATGGACCTACAATAACCTATTATAAAAGCCATGATTACAAAATGAAAAAAAGACTAGGGTTTATTTTTTTGAGTGAAAAATTTTTAAAAAAAATAATTTGAGTTACAATTTTATTTGAGTTTATATTTTTTTAAGTTTAAATTCGAGTTTAGGACTAAAACTTGAGTTTAAGTTTTTCTTTTAACTCGAGTTCAGAAACTCAAACTCAAGTTAATGAACAGTATTTTTTTATTCTTAAAAATGCTATAACTTTTTCATTATAATTCTAATTGAGATGATTTTTTTCTATGCGTTGACAACGAAAAGACGAATAAAACTAGACCCATATACCCTATTAAAATTTTTCATTAGCATTGAGTTTTTATTAAAATACTATCTAAATACAAATTCAAGTTTTGACTTAATCAAACATAAACTCAAAAAAATTATTATCTCAAACCATAACTCAAATGTACACAACCAAACTCAAACTGTTACAACTTCAACTCAAGTTATAATTCAAACTCAACTCAAACTCAACTCAAAAACTTAACTCAAGAATACTTACAAAAGAACAAGCCCATAATTTTTCTTCTTTTTTTCTCTTCCCCTTCTTCCGTATTTTATATGACATATTTGTTTGCATATAATGCAAATAATCAGTCCTTAATTCATATTTGCTAGTTGAAATTTTGAGTTCCAATTACGACCTTCACATTTAAAATATTAATACATATAGATTAGTGACAAGATGTTTTAAGGCCTCATTTATTTTATCAATTTGAGTTTTCAATTCTAATTTTATTACAGTTAAAAGCTCTCATAAAAAATCACATCTAATATTTTTTATTACAATAAAAATCTCTCACATAAAATTATATCTGAACTCAAATTAAAAACTCAAATAGATCAATTAACAATCTTTAAATATTGTTCATTAATAATAAGTGAATAAAGAAAGTCTTGAAATGAGTGCATTATAAAATAAGGTATTGATCTTTCTCTCTTCTCTGCCAAGGAATAAATGTTAAATCCCGGTGATTTTAATCCGTCTCTTTTAGAGCGCGTTTAGTAAAGGGATTCGTTCTCTGATTCGAATCATGATTCGTGATTCACTACAGTATTTTCTCTCATAAAAAATACACGTAAATAAAAAATGATTCTAATAACATAGTTCTAATCTATAAACCAAACGGGCTCTTATTCTTCTTTTGTCAAAAGCATGTGTTTGTGAGTGCCAGCTGTGCGTCTCTATTTTTATTTTTATTTTTTTGTTTTTTATTCTTTTTTATTTATTTATTTTTTGCCTTGAAGCAAGTAGTTTTGTTTATCAACTTGAAACAAGAAATCACTTTTTGGAACACGTCTAGAAACGAGTACTTTTGTTTATCATCTTAAGTTGTAAAGCATCTATTATCACCTTAAATGAAATGAATAATATTACTTCAAAAGTGGTACACAATCTTATTTATTCTTGAATTTCTTCGAAAATTGAAATATACCTCCAGCGATAAAGGTTTTGGGCCCAACTTTTTTTGTTCGGTTGTGTGGTAAAGCATCTAGTAATTTCTTTTTATTTTCTTACTGAAAATTTCGTAGTTAGATTAAAAAATCTTCAGCGATAGAGCATAATTGAATTTTCATGTATCGAGCTTTATTTTATTTTTTTTAATATTTTTCTTAAATCATTAGTCATATGATTAAACATTGAAGTGAATGACTTGTGAAAAAAGTGAAGTTCCATGCAAAAACAAAAGGAAGAAAGCCTTTGAGAAGAACAAGATAATTACTGGAAGCCTAGCAAAAATGTGAGAAAAAAAGTATATTTTAAGCTCTTGTTGATTTTATTTATTTGAGATTTTAATTTAAATTTTATTATAGTTAAAAATTCTTATAAAAAATTATTTTTTAATTTTTTTTATTATAATTAAATTTTTTTGTACATAAAATTATATCTCAATTTAAATTAAAAATTTAAAACTGAACGAGATTAAAATGCCTATCTTATGAGTGCCTCTATTTCTACCCTGTCGGGTTTAACTAGGCTTAGAATTGGGTGGGACCCACGCTATTATAGAACCCGACTTGACGTGATGGGATTGACAAGGTTTTTCTTAGGGAGTTTTTTATAGGGTAGTGTTACAGAGTGTTAATTTTAGACCGTTAAATTATATTAAAATTATATTAAATTAAAAATATATACAGATTATATAATTTTTAGTATAAATTTAATGATTAAAAATAAAAAATATTAATAATTTATTTTTTCTCATCTAGTATAAACTCATTTTTTCTTATCAACATTTTTTTTTCCTAATTTTCCTAGTATCCGTAGCTTCACTTCTTATCTCAAAAGGTAAGCCCAAAGTTGAAAAGAGCATAAGACAGTTATGATGAAATTCTCTGCTACATTCCTTTGTAGGGCCAATTCACAATAACATATGATCACATTTCGGAGTTTAAACCTAACGTGGTTAACATGACATTTTCATTAAACTGCCTTTTTTTTCAGCAGAAAAAACAAACGTCTTTTTTTTTAGCTTTTTTTTTTTTAACACTCCTTTAACTTTTTGAGTTTGATAATCTTAACAATTGACTCTCTAACTTTTAAAATTCGTTGAAATGTTAATCTAATTAAAAATAAAATTAAAAATTTAGACAGTTGAGCATTTAATTAGGGATACTATCTTTTTACATCAAATTGATCTTCATATACACATCGTAAGTGAAAAAAAAAAATTTAATTGGGAAAATCTTAATTTTCCCTTCAAAAAGGTTAATTCTCAATTTTAAAAATTTTTCATTCACGATGTGTATATGGGAACCAATCTCATGCAAAAAGATTAAAATTAACCTCATAAAATATTCACGTGGAAGAAACCATCTAAATTATTAACTTCTTTTTTAATGTGACTAACATTATAACAAATTTTAAAGTTTAAAAATTAAATTGCTAAGATTAAAAATTTAGCGATTAATTGGCCATGTTCCTAAAATTAAGAGGGTAAAAGCCCCTTTTTTTTTCCTTCGCGTTTTAAAAGGGTCCTTTAGTTCCATAAAGTATGTTGCTTTACAAAAGTTCCCATCCCAAGTTTTTCTGTTACGAGTTACGACAAAGTCTTCTTGCTACTCTTTTTCTACATTTTCAAGCAAAATGATAAAAGCTCGAATGACTCGTACAGACTTCTGGATGATGTTTACGAGTATATATATCAAACTCCTATTTTGTATGTGAATATTATAATTAAGTATTTTTAGATTAAAGAATATATTTTAATATGATGCTATTTTTAATATCAAATTTAATGCAGAATATACTTATATTATATTTAGCATTAAATATAACATATGTTTAATTTTAAATAAATATGGGGTTAGGAAATGCATTTCCCACAATATAAAATTTCAGGAAATAATGGTAAGATATGACTGGCCTAGTCAGCTCCAACTAAACTCGGCGTTAGCATGACTTTAACAAATGACAATTACTGTTTAAAAAATTATGCATATGCAAAGTAATTATATATATATATATATATATATATATTCCCATATAAATATGAGGAAGTTTCAATGAAGACTGCATTTCAATGTGAATGCCGTAGTCAAGTCAAGACAAAAAGGCCACTATGTTATCTGTCTGTACTGGCCAACTTGTCCAATTTCTTAAATTTGTTTTTTAATTTAAATTGAGTCCGGTCAAGTCATCGCTTTGCTTTTCAAAGACTACTTGGAAAGCTACTTTTTTTCTTTTTTTTAGAACGGAAATTTGTGGTCCAACCATTTTTGAGAACCATTTGAATAAACTAATGACTTGAAAACAGGTATTACAGTGAATAATAAACGGCTCTCTTTAGCATGGCCAGAAACCAAGTTAGGTAGGCATGCTTGTTTCATGGGTTTTTTTATCTCATTCTTTAGCATGGCCAGAAACCAAGTTAGGTAGGTATGCCTGTTTCATAGGTTTTTTTCATGAGTTTAAACCCATGATTTTAATTTTATTATAGTGTTTTTTCTCATAAAAAATTTAAATTTTAAAAGTCATAATTAAAATTGCTGATTTTAAACTATGAACTAAACGGGCCAGTTTTTCATATACAAATACTCACATAGGTCTGAATGATGAAGGAATAAGTTATAGTACAATTCATAAAAATTTATACTATGCACCTTAATTATTAATCATTGGATGATAGAGAGAACGATCAGGTCCATTGAAATTTTTCAGTCAAAAAATAGTGTCTTTTTATCATTTAGTAATTGAGAGTAATTGAGATTTAAGCTACATGATGTACCATCATTTTTAGCTAAACTAATTGCAACATGTTATTTAGGAAAAGAAAAACAAAAACAATCAAAATAGTGAGATTTAAATGTGTGTGTGTGTGTTTCTGTAGTTTTAATTTGGCTAAGAACGTTGAAGTAGAGAAACATATATATAATCAAGCACTAAAAAGTATAGCTAGAGTTTTCTTAATTTTCAAATTTTGGTGAACTGTTTCTCACAACATTAGTTTCTGTTTTCTTTTCCTTCTTTTTTATATGATGCAGATATTGGCACTAAAGGATAACTGCAAGGCCATAGTCATCACTGGCCATTCTTTAGGAGGAACAACAGCCTCACTTTTAGCACTTTGGCTCCTATGTCATCTCCAATCAGTGTGTGTTACCCCTCCTGTCCTGTGCATCACATTCGGATCTCCAATGCTCGGAAACGATTCCCTTTCCCGAGCCATCCTCCGAGAGAGATGGGGCGGAAACTTTTGTCATGTGGTGTCCAAGCATGACATCATGCCAAGGCTGCTCTTTGCTCCCTCAGCAACACTCACTACTCAAATGCAGCTGCTGCTCCAGCATTGGCATTTCGCAATGAGTTCTACTACTACTACTATTGCTGCAGCCCTGCTCGGGGACCAAGTCAAAGCCGAATTCCTGGGATTCATAATGGCTTCTCTTGAGAATTCATCGTTGCAAGAAGCAGCCGGAGAAGAGGCTGCAAGTGGCTTACTGTTTTGGCCATTCGGAAACTACTTGTTGTGTTCACAAGAGGGTGCCATTTGCTTAGACAATGCAACATCTGTTGTTAAGATGATGCATTTGATGCTGATGACATGCTCTCTGAATGACTTCACCGAAGATCATCTCAGATACGGAGAATATGTCCGACGAGTTTCATCACAGTATCTGAAGCAAACAAACTTCCTTCAAGAGGAGCTTAATTGCGAGTCAAGCTATGAAATAGGTCTTGCCCTGGCATTGCAGTCCACAGGAATCTCTTCCCAGGTACTAATATCATTCTTCATTTTTTTTTTTTTTTTTTGTTTTAAATGTGAGATATCTAGTTTAGGAACTACAAATGGTTCTCCTTTGTCCATTAGGGACGAAATCCAAAAAATGACTAGGAGGTCATACAACTAATTTCCCACAAATAATTCACTGCCTAAATTTTCGTCACCAGAAAGAAATGAAAACTATTCATGATCCGACAAAATATGCCACTAGGTTTATAACTAGTATAAAGTTAATAAGGAGGCAAATTTTCTTTGGTATTTAATTTTGTTGCTGAATTAACCTGTAGGAACCGGTAGCTACGCTGGCCAAAGACTGCCTAAAGATCGCAAGGCCATTGGGGCGCATACCACGCTTAAACTGTGCTAAGCTTGCTATTAGCTTATCAAAAGTTAATCCCTACAGGGCCCAAATAGAGTGGTACAAAATGTGCTGCGACGAGTCTGATGATCAAATGGGGTACTATGACGCATTCAAGCGAAGAGGATCCTCAAAACGGGGCGACCAAGTTAACATGAACAGGCACAAGCTTGCTTCATTCTGGGATAATATTATTGAGCAGTTGCAAAATAATCAACTGCCGTATGATTTTCACAGGAGAGCCAAATGGGTCTGTGCCTTCCAGTTCTACAAACTATTGGTTGAGCCGCTCGACATTGCTGAGTATTACAGAAATGGAAAGCATAAAGTTGAAGGACAGTACTTGAAAAATGGAAGGCCTAGGAGGTTCCAAATTTCTGATTGGTGGTGGAAAGAGTTCCGGGCAAACAAGGAAGAAAATAGTTCGAGAACCAAGTTTGCGAGTCTGACTCAAGACTCGTGTTTTTGGGCAAGAGTTGAGGAAGCATGGGAGTGGTTAGCTAATCTTCAGACTGACAATGATGCAAGCAAGCAAGAAATGTGGGAGAATATCAATAACTTCGACGGGTATGCACGAGGATTAATTGAACTTAAAGAGGTGTCCGAAGACGTTTTGGCAAAGAATTCAAGCTACACTTTGTGGACTGAAGAACTGAGAAAGCTGAGTTCAGCACTGGTTTGTCCTGCACCTCTCTCGCATTAGGGGTAGTCCTAAAGTTACTGCCTTAGTTTCCATGTTCTAGATTTGGGGAAGTAGTTCTTTAGCTTAGCTTACGTATTTGTATGGCAGGAAATTTCCCATCTTTTCTGATTCCTACTTTATATTGAAAGAACAACTAATATATTGCTTAATCTAGTATTATAAATAAATGTATCAATGAAAGAAGCCATGCAATTCCCTGTATCCAAGTATTTTGGCAGAAACTTAAATACTGATAATAATTTCCCTTGCCTTGTGACAAAAATGGTAAAATTCCTTTCGTGTATTGTGGTTGAATCTTACTAGATAGTGTACATACAATAATTAGTAAAACAAAAAGTAGGAAAAAGTACTGCCAAGAGAATAACAGAACTCTTAACAAATTTCCTAAGTATGCTAGCACATTTTGTATGTAAAATCGAAACTTTAAGCAATGCTATACCTTTTCATTTTGCGTCTCAAAGTTTCTAACTGGTCCTTTAAACCATTTCCTTGCATCCAATACCCACCAAAGCATTATCAGACCCAATCCGACACTCAAAGCAACAGGCGCATAATTGAATGTGTCCCAAGAGATTGGATAGTAAGTTGGCAAAAGAAAGACTGCACAGGTATAACAAATCCATAGGAAGGCCACCAAGCAAATTGGTCTACTCGCTTTCCCCAGATAAAATGGCCCGGGCTTGAAGTTCGTCTCAGCCATTACCATTCTCGCAAAGATTGGAACTGCATAACCACCTACCCATCCTATGGTGCAAATGGAAGTTATAGCAGTGAAAACCACATTGACTTTCAAGATTGGAAGTCCAAGAAGAATGCAAATAGCCGCGCAGAGCCACACCGCGTTTGAAGGGACTTTGTGCTTTGGGTGCACTTTTCGCCATATGGATGAAAATGGAATGCCTTTGTCTCTTGATAGAGCATATACCTAAAGCATCCAAATTGCAATGGCAGTACAAAAGAATAAATAAATAAATAAATCAGGAATAATAAATATCTAGGAAATTAATTTCAAACCTAGAAATGAAAGATAATTTTTAAGATTCAAGCATGCAGATACATGTACTTGTACACATGGAGACACAGTACTATATCTCATTTCACAGTTTCATATGGTGTAGTTTGTTACTTGTTATGTAAACGGAAAATAACAATAACAATAACAATAATAATAATAAATAATAAAAAAAAAAAAAACACTGAAATAGATCTTGAAAGGAAACATAGAAAAATGTGAAACATGAAATTAGTACTTCTCTTCTGGGGATTGGGGGGACTGATATATTGATGTGTATTTAAATGGAAAGCACTTGTAGGACAAAAATAATATTTAGATTATGTAAAATTTGTTAAGCAGTTCTATCACCTTTTCGACAGACACATAATCTTGTGCTATTTAACTCTTCAGTGACATAATTCTTGTGTGATAGTACAGTGTGAAAGGTGTTTTTCTTTAACCTCCATTAATCATTTAGAATATTATCTATGGCAAAACTGGAGCCACCCCATAACGAAATAGGTGCAAAAGAAGGACTACTTACTACTCTGGCAGCACTGGTAGTGATTGAAAGTCCACCAAAGAAGAAAGAACCCCATATGATAAACAGTAAAATGATCGCTCCGGTACCACTTTGATACCTCCCATGAAATGCATCATACAGTATCTGTGCTGGCACAAATGCTCCAGCAGTCTCATTGCTTGTATCATACAGGTAGCCAAAATCCTGAGAATGGAGTTGCCAGAACATGATATCAGATTAATCTACTTTTTCTTGACAAGATCAGTTTTATCCATAATCTTGATTCATGAGGCAAACTTGAGAGAGGCATGGAAGTTTAAATCCAACCAAAATTCAACATGACATACCTGAATGCTGAAAGTAAGGGCCAAGATGTAAGCCCACCCGAAAACTGAAATGATCCCGATGCTTGACAGAATAGCAATCGGGCCATTCTTGTCTGCGCCTTTCGTCTCCTCGGTTAGATGTGCTGCAGCATCATATCCGTAGAGCGAATACTGACTGACAAGAAATGATAGAATGACTGCATAAGGTTTGCTTGATACTCCTGTTTGTTCAGGTGCCATGTCAAATTTTGTGAACACATAAGATGCAGATTGGGTAGTTAGTGCAACTAGGGGAAGCATTATCACTATAACTAAACCTCCAATAACCTGCCAAAGAGAAAGTTTCTGTATCAGAAGTGTTGGTTTGCCGTTTTTCCGAAAGTGGGTACTCGCGTGGGTAAATATTAATTAAAAGGCTCCATATGAATTTCTAATAAGAATTCCGAAACATATTAAGGGCCTGACATCTGATGACACTTTTTGAAGTGCAACTACAGTGCACGGTTTGAACTCAAGATCTCCTTCTCTAATAACATGAAGTATTTCATACGAGATGACAGGGGGAAAAGGTAACAATCAACAGAGTTTACCACAATAAAAAGGAAACTAAGCAATATTATAATCAGATTTCCTCGCTTCAATTTGGCCTAACCTACTTTTCTATTTTCTATAAAATCATTCCTTTTATATATCCAGACATTCCCAATCAGCATAATACTAATTCAGATTATTTAAAGCAGTTTGCTAAATGTATCTCAACTAGCTTTGTAAATCAGGAACATTTATTGCCTACTTCTGCCACAAAGAAGCCAGTGACCATACTTCTTTACTGCATTTTTTTTTTTTTTTTTTTTTTTTTTTTTTTTTTTTTTTTTTTTTTAAACAATTTTAAAAAAAAAAAAATACAAAAATGGGG